>NW_024533539.1:47500-108419 GCF_016097555.1 Gigantopelta aegis | reverse complement strand
TTTACTGGACCTTAAAATGTTTAAGAACACACGTGATTATCGCTATTTCGCGGATTTTATTTTTTCTAAGGACTTTTTATGTTTGTACTTTTCCAGAAATGCAATATATTTTTTTCTCAAATTGCTTGTTGTCTTTGGAGTACATTTATTTCCGTCCTATAAACGTAATATTCACAGTTTCTTTGATTTATTATTTATGCTTTTCTTCACATTAAGCATGATATGTCCCCACTTTAGTAAATTTCTTACGGAATGTTTACATCAAAATTCTTATTTTCTAATTTATTTTTGGAGTAATCTTTTTGGATCTTTCCTATGGACATTAAAAGATTAGGGAACGCTCCAAAGTTTAAGGTAAAGAAAACCATACACCTAATAAGAAAAGTGATATGGATACATCTAGTTGTGGGAATTTACGGATGCTTCTATAAAACACAGATGATTAATCTCATGTACAATAGTCCAATACTAACTGTCCAAAACTAAGAAAACAGTCATTTACTTTGATAATGAAAATCAGCTGAAAAACAACTTTGAATTGGTTAAATATAGAAAGTTAATTGGAATTCTTGGATCTATAAACAATTCCCTATTCCTAGTAAGTACTACACAAGAGTAGTATCATTGTCAATAGAAGATAAGTTAATCAAATACATTTAATTCAGCGCTGTTTTGTGAATTTATTACTTTGTGTCTTTAACAAAGTTTTGTCAGTCTGTAGTATGATTTGTTTTACAATAATGACAATTAAAATTTTTTTTTATTAGTTTTTAAATTGTGTTTTTATAAATTGATATTTATACATAATAACCACTGTAAAATTGTTGGTTTTTAACTTACTACTTAACAGGTTATATGTTAAAGTAAACTAAATTTTTTTTATTACAAAGTATTATGTGTTAGTTCTTAGCTATAGTACATGGACTAATCATTTGCAAAGAAAACATTATGCTTACTTTTTACCAAACTAAAATAATTATAATTACAACCTAGTAAAGGTTAAATCAATCATTCAATTTGACAATGTTAGGACTTCTTGAGGCTATTTTTAAAAAAAGCTATCGTACGTGTTAAATTCAAGAACAACTTGAAGTTAATACATCATTATGCGCACTCTTTCGCTGTTCAACTACTCTCTTTCATCAACAAAAGATTGATATCTTGTATGTGGTGGGTGTTTATTTCATTAAATTTCTTTGGAACAAACATTTTTACACAACAGGTAATGTCATGAACTCTATAATGTTTAATTCTGATAACATATCTTTATTATACTTATTTTGCTGGTTTATTCTTTACATTTGGAACACCATAGTTGGTTCTTTTCAATGAAAATAAATAAATTATCTTTGAAGCAATGAAGTATATAAAAGCCTCAGGTCTCTCTTATAAGAATTGTGTGTGAGAAGGTTTTTTATAATTTATCAAAATGTTCAGATTCAATGGTCGGTACTATATACCATTTTGGACTAAAATTGAAGCTATTCCAAGTAAAGATATTTCTTTGGACGAAGAATTGGGATTTAAAAAATCCACAATATTCCCATTGCAATAATTAAGGACAAGACACGAGAAATATAAACATAACACTTTTCAACTGTTTGAATGAACTTGAAAAAAAGTACTGACCAAAACGGTATTATTAAATCCTTTTTACATGATACTTTGACAGTTTTTTCTACTTAGTCTTTACTTAAAGATATAAACAAGATGGTTTAATTTAAAACTTGATAAAAGACAGTTATTTTAACTATTAAATAAGATAACAATGACTTAAAGATGTACATCCAAAGATCAAAAAAAGGGCTACCTTTGAACATTTTGTCAATAATTTATTATACGCAATGCAGTATGTTTTTATTTATAAAGTTTCCTTTATATAGTAATTTGTATAATAGAATTTGATAAAGGTTAGGTGTGTAGCACTACCTAACCTTTCATGTCTACTTCATTTTGGATATGCTAACCTGACCTTGCTTGATTCATCTATACCCAATTCTTTTTATGTTTTATGAGTTTGCTCCCCCCTACTTCTTTCAAGTTAATCCTAAATGGTGTTACGAAAAAAAATGCAAAGGTCAAGTTAATTACTTTCATTGGCTACGTCTAGCGGAATTTTGCACATTGTGTTAGTGTTCTTAATTTCTTACCAAGCCACCCAAAAAAAAACCCAAACATTTAACTAACTTTCTCTAAATATTTAATATAAAATTTAAAAAAATTAAGTTACAAAGTCCTGTAATGATCACACCCTGAGTCGAAGGATTCCCTTTGAACTGTTCATCTATGAATATATATACACAATATAGATAGCTTTTATATTTAAAAAAGGAATTCTTTTATATTATTAAGTTTGTGGTGAAATTTTTTTTGTTTACCACAAAAGGTTTTTTTGTAAGCCCTTTCTAAAATTAGAATAGCTTGGGGCCTCTTCTAGTTGTCTATTTTTTTTTCCCTTACCTTACTAACGCGTACAAACTTTCCTCATCATTTGGTGAATACACCTCTTGTTGGAAAATGGAGGAACCAAACCTTGGTTACTCTCAATCTAGCTTACAAGGATACAACACAATTCCTTCACTACCATCCTGGTACCTATAATTGGAAATACAAGGTATAGACTTAATTTCTATTGTATCTTACTACTAAAGTGGAGGTAAGCAGTAACTATAAAGTTGTTCACCATGGATTTATTTCTATTCTACAAAACTTGTCCCAAGTTCCAGTTCTAATATTGTGGTGATATAAATCAATCCTAATAGAGAGTTTTTCTTCCAAATGTCACAATATTTCAATGTGTTATAAGTCCCAGTTTAATTGAATGTCAAGAGTCTGTAATAGTACTGGCTCAACGTTTATTTAATAGCATAGCAGGTATTGATTGTAAAAGTCTTGGGTTTCCACCAATGATGAAGACCGTTTGGGAAGCTTCCTGGGGTCCATTTATGTAAATCTTCAGTCCCTATTGTTAAATGTAGTTATGGTGGGAAGAATTTTACGGCTTGTATTTTTGGCCACATCTTTTGATAGTAACATCACAACAATGTAAACAATAACCATATCACATTATTATTAACTTCCTAAAATACCATTAAATAATGTAACAATTTCTAGTAAGTTTTACTTTTTGATTCAAACACAATGGCCAATAATGGAGAAATTCAAAACTACGGGATTGAATCCCCTAACCAACAAAAGCATAACATTTTCGCTACATTGATAAAAAAGGGCGTCTCCGGGTATGGGTTCCTATTACCAAAACTCAAAGATGGTTCATGTAAAATATTCATTACCAATTGGATTATTTTGCCTTAATAATTTTCCATAACAATATTGTTTATAAAATAGCTTCAAAAAATTTGCCAATGGTTTTATGTGGTCTATTTTTATATCAAAATTATTAAGGGTTCCAAATCTAACTCTTAAACATTTCTTTTCGAATATATTACGAATAATTTGGATATTCTTATAACATATCTCACCATATTATCCAAATCTTACGTTAAGCAAATTTGTTAACTTGATTTTTTAATGTTTCTTGTTACCTTGTTATAACTTCAAATCTTATTAAGCTATTTTCTGGTATATCATCCAACCTCCATTTTCTTTATTTATCATACCTGGATTATAAGTTGTAAAGGATTTAGGGGTATCTATATAGCCCTTCATCGCTACTACACGTTTCGGCGTAGACTAAGATTGACCTTCCTTATCTTCTTGCCTCAATTATTTTATTTTCCTCATTTCTGCTACTTCTCTTCAACTATTATACCTAAACCCAGTATTAAAAAAAAGTGGATGCATTCTGAGGAAATTTTAAAAGTACTTTGGTTGCTCAGTTTTTGGGACTTTGTATAATTGTGTTTGTTCTTTTTCTTCCCTCTACATACAACTTTACCAATTAAGCTATTTCCATAATTCTGACGTATACATCTAAGAAAGGAAATACTGTATCCCTTAGTAATCCTGGCCCTAAAGGGTTCTGACCCACTGTTATGCTATTTTCTGGAATTTATTTTTCAAGAATCTTTTTTTATGTTTGTTTTGCACCAAAATGCAGCGTATTATTCCCCAAAATGAAGCACACTCTTCGTTTCTTTTTCCTCAAGGCATTGTTCTTCTTTGGGGTCAATCTATTCCCCCTACAAAAAAAAACCCCCCCCCCATTTTTTTTGATTTTTTTTTGCTTTATTTATTTTAGTTTTTGAAATTTCCATCATCATTTTACTTACTAAATTCTTGGAATGTTTATTGGACAATCTTTGGATTCGCCAAAGTTGTGCTCGGCACAATACCCTAAAAGAAGAAAGGAAAGAAGGAAATCATACTAGTTGATATGATCTGGGTGCGATCGTTAAAATCCAGTCTTTCTCATGTCATATTACCAATGTTAATCCTCACCCTGAAAGAAAACTGTACTGATAATTAGATCAGTGAAAATAACTTGAATGTTACCATCAAAAGTAACTTTCATTCTTGGATTAGTAACAATACCACTACTCCAATATAAGTGGTAAAAAGAAGTAGTTCAAATGTCAATAAAAAATTTTAATCAAATAATTTTAATTTCGCAATGTATTTTAAATTTACTTTATTTACTTTTGTTTTTTAACAAGTTTGTCAGTACAGTAGTATATTTTGTTTACTAATAAAAAGACCATTTAGTGTGTAGCTTTATTTGTCTATTTTCGTGTGTTATTATACCTTCCCATTAGTGACTTTAGAAGTGTTTTCTATTTTTAAAACATATGCTTTTTGCATTAATACAAATTTCCATTAACTGTTAACCGGTGTAACTGTCCACTTGTAATCACTATCTTGTATGTCCTTTTGATGATTTATATTATTGTTATGTGATAGTTTTTAAAACTCTGATATCTATATAAACCCCCAGATCATTCATTTCATTATTTTGTATCAGTTTATGACGAAGAGATTTAGCACTACCACTGTGAAAATGTTCAAGAATCTATGACTGTTTTTACCTAGATACCATTTTAAACACTGGGAAAGGAAGGCTTATTCCTAGGAACACCTTATAAATAGTTTTTTTTTTTAGACTGGAGGATGTTAGTTAATTTAAATCCTGGATGGATTCGTTAATATAATACGACAGACCCCGAGAAGTTATTACATCATACTGTTTCATACTGATTGGGATATTGCCTTTATGTTTAATTGTTGAAGTTATACAAATTCTGTTAAAGTATGTCTCATTTAGTTAATTATAGAGTGTTGTCACGTGACATTCATATCCAAACAGCCTGTGTCTTTCTTTGAAATGATTATTGAAGAATCACTAGTAATTAATAGTAACTGCTTATCAAATGTTTAACTTGCCCAAAGAGAATGACAAAAGCTATTTGAATCTCATTCATCACATCATCCTTTTGAGTTGCATTAGAAGTGCTATCGTGTGTAAAATCTAAGTGATCATAAAATGATTTTAATTCATAAAATCTCTTTTAACATATATGACTTGACAATTAGGTCAATGTTCATTGTCTACTCCACGTAATGAAAACACAAGAGGGTAAATTTAAATATTTTAGTAAAGAGAGCTTTTAATATTCATTCATTATGAAAGAATAATGTTACAATGTCCTTATTAATGACGCAACCCAATAGGTCAAAAATGGACTCCCCTGAACCATGTTCATTACATGAATAGTATTATCCAACTATATTAATATCTTATTTATAAAAGTTACCCTTGTCCATACATTACAAGTATAATTGTATATAGTCAATATTATTTAACATGAGAAGTTGCTTTGCTTCCCACAAAATAACTCCTACATGAAGCGTCTGTACCTGTACGTGACTCTTCTTCTGTATAACCTTTTAGAAAATTAGTCATGATGCTGTGAGTCCTCTCCTTGTCTGACTTGTTCCACACTTACATATTAGAGTGCTGGTAATCGTATTGAATGTTAAGAGACATTGGAATGTCCCAACTTCATGAGAAGAATGCTTCAGTGTATGGGAACTATGCTTACTGCTGGAGATCCTTTTATGTAAGTGCTTCAGTACTATTATTGTTGCAATGTGAAGTTATGCGTGGGTGTATGATTACACCCCACTTGCATTATTTCTGGTCCAGCATCTTTGACAATAATCTGTGTACCCACAATGTACAACAATAAACATATGATCCTTATCTTGTATACTCTCTATTATTATAATACCTCCTCAGATGATGTACCACATTCCTAGTGATGTTATACTTTTGATTCAAACACAATGTCCAATAATAAGAACCACTCATCTCGAACATATCAGTGATGTTGAATCCTCCTATACAACACATGCATCGACATTTCTGCTACATTGATAGTAGAAAAGGACCATGTGATCCTGGTTATGGAGTTCCAATTAACCAACTCAATAAGTGTTCAAATGTGTACCAGTATCCATTACCAGATTGGATTATATTTATCTTACTAACAACTCTTACCAGTACAATAGTTGTGTTGATAACTACTAGTATTCAACATACAATTGACCAATGTTTGTGATGAAAATGGCTAATATTTTTTCTTATCAAATGATTAGTTAGTATATCCAAATCTAACCTCTTAACATTGCCTTTTCGATATAGTTCGAATATATTATGGTCTATTCTTATAACAATACTGACTCACCATCTTATCCAAGTACTTACGTATCTACCTTGCAATTTGTTCAACGTGAATTTTTTAATGTTTTTTTGTTAGCCATTGTTTTATAACTTCAAATATGAACCGTAATTACAAGCTATATTATTCTGGGATATAGACCAACCTATCCACGGGTTATTCTACTCTGATCTATACCTGGATTACATGTATGATAAAGGATTTAGATGTGTAGTCACTATTACTAGACCTCTTCCATCGTCTACTCGCACGTTTTCTGCGTATGACTCAAAGATTCAGCCTCCTGAACTCATTCTATACCATCAATATATCTTTTATGTTTCAATCAGTTTGCTGCTACTTCTCTTCAACTATTTATATCCTCACCCCACAGTATGACAAAAATGAAAGTGGGCATTGCATCTTAATGGAACATAAAGTACTTTGGTTGGCCATCATAGTTTATGCTGGTATCTTTGCTATCATTTGTGTTGGGTTCATTATATCTTACCAATGCTCTACATACCTTTATCCATTTAAATTATTCACAAATTACTGAGCCATCTACATCTAAGAAAGGAAATACTGATATATTAAGTGATGTGTTCAATGGACCCTATAAAGATGGTTCTAAGAACACAAGTGATTATCGCTATTTTGCTGGATTTTATCTTTTCTTAAGGATCTTATTTTATGTTTGTACTTTGAACCAAAAGATGCAAAACACCTTTTTTTCCCCCAATTAGCATTGTTTTCTGTATTGGGTGGTACAATTGCAATATTCCGTCCATACAAAAGAAATATTCACAGTTTTTTTGATTTATTCTTTTTGGCTTCTGTTTACTATGTTACTGTGTTTCGATATGCCTATATCATCAACTTTGTTACTTCTAGTAATATTTCTTGAATACTAATTTATTGGACAATCAGATATGTTACGAAGTGCAAAACCTACAGAAACACAATACATCTAATAAGAGAAGAACTTGAGGATATGGAATACATACTAGTTGGATGATGATACTGGCGGATGCTGATCGTGATGAAACATCCAGATGACTATGATGAAGCATCATGTACAATATGTACCAGATGACTTAACTGTCTCACAACCTGAAGAAAACACTGTACGATGATAATACAAGATCACGGCTGAAATTAATAACTTTGAGACTGATCCTTTGTCAGAAGTGATAGTTGGTCAATTCCTGGATCATACCACTACATTTAATAGTATCCAATGTGGTAAGAATGGATTGACCTCTGAACACATGTTCATCACATGAATAGTATTACAGACAATATAGTTTTATTTATAAAGTATCTTGTACATACATATTTACAATATAATTCTATATAATACTATTATATAATGAGCAATGTTTATACCTTGTTTGCCACAAAATACTCCTAACAATGGACATTGTTTAGATTGTACTCCAACTGTTAGCTTTGTATAGCCCTTGAGAAAATTTAGTCATGATGTTTGTGCGTCTCTCTTGGTCTTCCTTTTTATTCACACAAAACTTACATTCTCTGGTGCTAATAGTATTGATTGTAATGAGACATTGGAGTATCCTTACTTATAATAAGAATGACCAGTTATAAGAATACTGCTTACTCTGGAAATCCATTTATGTAAGTGCTTCAGTCTATGATAGTTGTAATGTGAGTTCTGAGTGGAGGTATATTTTACAAGCTTGTATTATTTCTGGTCAAGCATCTTTCAATATAACGTGCTACCAACAATGTACAGCATTGAAATATGATCATTATTACTTATTAACTCTCTATCACATACTGCTCAGATGATGTAGCAAATCTAGTTGACGTTATGCTTTTGATTCAAACACAATGGCCAATAATAGAGACAACTTCAATCTAACATATCAGTGATGTTGAATCTTCCAACACAACACATGTACAATACTTCTGTTGCCAATGATAGCAGAAATGAACATATGGGCTCCTGGTTATGGAGTTCCAATTAACCAACTCAATGAGATGTGTCCATTGTAACCAGCATCCCATCATTACCAGGTTGGGTGATATTTATCTTAATAAAAACTCTTTACCAGTAACAGTAGTTGTGTTGATAATAATAGTCTTCAACATACAATTGACCAATGGCTTTTATGATTGGTTTTGTCTTCTATGTTCAAATGATTGTATGTGTATCCAAACTTTAAGTTTTAATGTTGGGTTTGAAGTAGATTTGGATATAATATGGAGTGCTCACTATATAATCCAAATCATTTTGTTATACCTGGCAATTTGTGTCAACTTGAATTTTGTAATGTTTGTTGTTAAGCCATTGGTGTATAACTTCAAATATGACATTACTACAAGCTATATTATTCTGGTATACATACCAACCTATCCATGGTCCTTCTACTTTTGATCTATACCTGGATTATAATGTTGATAAAGGATTTAGGGTGTAGTACTATCACTAGAACTCTTCATTGTCTACTAGCACGTTTTCTGGCGTATGACTAAGATTGAGCCTTCCTTGATTCATTCTATAGCCAATATATCTATTATGTTCACTCAGTTTGCTGCTACTTTCTCTTCAACGACTATATACATAAAAAACTGTTCTATAAAAATGAAAATACATGACACATTTTATGTTCTACATGTTAAATATTTTGGTTTGGCCTCATAGTTTTGCTGGTATCTTTGCTATCATTGTGTTAGTATTCTTATATTCTTACCAATGCTCTACATACAACTTATCCATTTAAGCTATTCCACAAATTATTGAGCTGTTTACACTAAGGAAGGAAAATACTGATATCATTAGGGGGATATATTACGGGCCCTATAAAGATGGTTCTAAGAACACACGTGATTATCCGCTATTTTGCTGGATTTTATCTTTTCTTAAGAATCATTGTTTTTATTTTTATACTATTTATAATAAAAAAATGCAAGTCATGTACTTTTCTCTCAAATTGCATTGTTTGCTGTGTTTGGTGCATAATCCCCGATATTCCGTCCATACAAATACGAAATATTCATAGTTTCTTTGATTTGTTATTATACATTTCTAACAATCATTAAGTGTTGATGCTGTTTTCACTCTTTTTTTAAAAATCATGATGGATATGCACCACAGTGTAAACTTGTGCATTTCTAACACAATATTTTTTGTGGGAAGTTAAAAAAATGTTTGGATACATTCCATATTGGACAATTACAAAAAAATTGGATATGTTTGCCAAAGTTGTAAAGCTAACAGAAAACCAATACACCTAATATGAAGAACATGAGGATATGGAATACATACTAGTTGATGATGATAACGGAGGCTTATCGTATAACCATCCAGATGACTAGGATGAACATCATGTACATATGTACCATCTGAACTTAACTGGTCTCATTCTCAACCTGAAGAAAAAACACTGTACATGATAATAAAAGATACAGCTGAATTAATAACTTGAGATTCGTTCACCATCGGAAAGTGACACTTGGTCAATTCTTGGACTAGTAATACAAGCACTACATTCAATAGTAAATGATACACACGAGAGTAGTATCAGTAATGTCATTGATGAGATGAAGTTAATCAAATATATTAAATTTGGTCATTGTAGTTTATGAAATTTACTTTATTACTTTTGTATCTTTTAACAAGTTTGTCATGTACATGTAGTATGTATTTTGTTTATATAATAAAAAGACAATTTAAGTGTTTAGTTTTATTAGGTCCGTAATTTGTGTTTGTAAGTTAATTATGACTTTTTGAGTGTTATTTATATTTTTAAAAGCATATGCTTTTGATTATACAAATTATCCCTTAACCTGTTAATAGGTGTAGCTGTCCATTCTATCACTATACGTATGTCCATTTTGAATGATTTTATATTATTGTTATGTGAGTATTTTAAAAACTAAATACCTATATATATATATAACCCCGATCAGGTTCTTTCATTATATTAGTAATAAGTTTTTATTGAAGAAGAGATTTTTGCACTTACCTACTGTGAAAAATTTTTCAAGAATCTCAATGACTAGTGTACATAGATACCCGTTTTAAAAATACTAATGAAAAGGAAGGCATATTCCATAGTAACATTATATATATAGTTAGACTGGAGGAGGTTAGTTAATTTAACAAATCCAGATGATTCACGTTGAATATAATACAGGGACAAGACACTGGAAGTAATTAACATCATGTTGTTTCATACTGATTGATACTTGCCTGTCATTAGTTAATTGTGAAGTTATACAAATTCTGTAAACGTATGTCTATTTAGTTAGAATTATATGAGTGCTGTCGCTGTGAAATTTACAATAAAACAGCCATATACACATGTGTCTCTTCTTTAGAAAATGAATTTATTGAAGGACTTCAACTATCAATTATATAGTAACTAGTTATGAAAATGTTTAACATTGAAACAAAAGAGAATGAACAAAAAGCAGTATTTAGAAGCTTGTCATACACCACCACTTTGAGCTGCATTAGAAGTGTAGTCATGTGTAAAATCTAAGTGATCATAAAAATTAGTTAATATATCAATCTCTTTTAAACAGTATATGACTTGACAATTTAGGTCAATGTTCATTGTCTACTTCAGAAAGATAGTGCAAACAAAAGAGGTAAATTTAAATATTTATAAAGAGAGATTTTAATATTCCTTCATTATGATGAATAATGTTAACATATAATGTCCTTATAGATGCACACCCAATGAGGTCAAAACATAGACTGACCTCTAAACATATGTTCATTACATGGAACCGTATTATACACAACTACAGAATAGTATTATTTATAAAGTTACCTGGTACATACATTACAATATAATTGTATATAGTAATATTTATGTAATGAGAATGTTTACTTTGCTTACCACAAAATAACTCCTACAATGACATCATCTGTACACTGTACTGGACTGTTCTATTTGTATAAAACCTTTTAGAAAATTAGTAGGATGCTGTGGTCTCTCTTGTCTTACTTGTTCCAACACTTACATTGGTGCTGGTAATAGTATTGAATGTAAAGAGACATTGGAATGTCCATACTTAATGAAAGCAATGACCAGTTATGGGAATACTGCTTACTCTGGAGATCCTAAGGCTTCAAGGTCTATGATTGTAGTAATGTGAGTTATGGATCGAGGTATGATTTACAAGCTTGTATTATTTATGGTCCAGGCATCTTTAATAGTAATGTGTACCAACATGTACAACATTAAAAATATGATCATTATTATTATATAACTCTCTATTATTATAATACGGCATCAGCAGGTTAAGATATAGGCAAATTCCAGTGAAGTTATACTTTTATTCAAACGCAATGGCCAATGATAGAACAACTTCAATCAACATATCAGTGATGTTGATCCTCCAACACAACTCATGCATCAACATTTTTGCCTACAAATGATAGTAGAAAAAGACTAGTGTCATCCTGGTTATAGAGTTCCTATTAACCAACTCAATAATGTGGTTCAATGTGACCAGTATACTATTACCAGTGGATTATATTTATCTTAATACAACTCTTACCAGTAACAGTAGTTTGTTTGATAATATTAGTCTTCAGCATACAATGACCAATGGTTTTATGAATGGTCTAATTTTCTACAGTGAAATGATAGTATAGTGTATCCAAATCTTAGTCTTAACATTGCTTTTTATATATATTTGGATATACTATTTCTAATATAAAGACACTGCACCATATTATCCAAGCGCTTTTGTTATACTGGCAATTTGTTCAACTTGAATTTTTTTAATGTTTTTTGTTAAGCCATTGTGTGTATAATTTCAAATATGACATTATTACAAGCTATATCATTCTGGTATATTATACAAACCTATCCACTGGTCCTTCTACTTTTGATCTAATACCTGGATTACAATGTATGTAAAGGATTTAGGTGTTAGTCACTATTACTAGACCACTTCATCGTCTCTAGCACGTTTCTGGCGTATTGACTAAGATTGAGCCTTCCTTGATTCATTCTATAGCCCTCAATATATTCTGTTATGTTTCACTCAGGTTTGCTGCTACTTCTCTTCAACTATTATATCCTACAACACAGTATTACAAAAATGAAAGTGGCATTGCATTCTATAATGGAACATTAAAGTACTTTGGTTGTCCTCATAGCTTTGCTGGTATCTTTGCTATCATTGTGTTAGTGTTCATTATATTCTTACCAATGCTCTACATACAACTTTATCCAACTGCATCAAATGAGTCGCAAATTCTAGTGAAGTTATGCTTTTGATTCAAACACAATGGCCATAATAGAAACATTTTCAATCTAACATATCAGTGATGTTGAATCTTCGAACACAACACATGTATGCAATAATTCTGTTGCAATGATAGTAGAAATGAGCCATGTGCGCTGGTTTATAGAGTTCCAATTAACCAACTCAAAGATGATGTCCATTTAACCAGCATCCATCATACCAGTTTGGGTGATATTTCTTAATACAACTCTTACCAGTGAACAGTAGTTGTGTTGATAATAATAGTCTTCAACATACAATTGACCAATGGCTTTATGATTGGTTTTGTCTTCTATTGTCAAATGATTAGTATATGGTATCCAATTTAAATTTTAATGTTGGGTTGAAGTAGATTTCGGATATAATATGGAGTGCTCACAGATAGTTCAAAATCTTTTTATTATACCTGGCAATTTGTTCAACTTGAATTTTGTAATGTTTGTTGTTAAAGCCATTGTGTATAACTTTGCAAATATGACATGATTACAACTATATCTTTCGGTATATCAATACCAACCTATACGCTGGTCCTTCTACTCTTGATCTATACCTGGATTAACAATGTATGAGTAAAGGATTTAGGTGTGTAGTCAACTATCACTAGACCTCTTCATTGTCTACTAGCACATTCTGGTGTATAACTAAGGTTGAGCCTTGTTGATTCATTCTATAGCCTCAATATATCTATTATGTTTTCACTCCAGTTTGCTGTACTTTTTTTCCACAACTACTATATCATAAAACTGTACTATAAAAATGAAAATAACATGACACATTTTATGTTCTACAATGTTAAATATTTTGGTTGGGCCTCATAGTTTTGCTGGTATCTTTGCTATCATTGTGTTAGTATTCATTATATTCTTCCCAATGCTCTACATACAACTTTATCCATTTAAGCTATTCCACAAATTACTGAGCTGTTTACATTACGGAAGGAAATACTGATATCATTAGGTGCTATATATTTACTGGGGCCCTATAAAGATGGTTCTAAGAACACACGTTGGATTATACGCTATTTTGCTGGATTTTATCTTTTCTTAAGAATCATTGTTTTACATTTTATTACTTTATTTCAAAATGCAGTCAAATACTTCTTTTTTTCAAAATGCATTGTTTGCTTTAGTGTTGGTGCATAATCATGATATTCCTCCCATACAAAAACGAAATATTCATAGTTTCTTTGATTGTTATATTATACATTTTATTAACATCATTATAAGTATTATGCTGTTTTCACTATTTTTAAAATATCATATGGATATGCACACACTGTAAATTATCATTTCTAACAATAATTTTTTTGGAATAATAGTGTTTGGATACCTTCCATATTGGAAAAAATTAAAAAGCTTTGGATCTATTACCAAAGTTGTAAGGATAACAGAAAACACAATTACACAGCTAATAATGAAGAAACATGAGGATATGGAATACTCACTATTGATGATGATAACTGGAATGTTATTGATCGTATGGAACATCCAGATGACTATGATAGAAATCATGTACAATGATGTACCGTATGACTAACTGTCCTCACAACCTGAAGAAAAACAATGTACATGCTACTTATGATAATACAAATCAGCTGAAATTAATAACTTTTGAGATTGGTTCACCATCAGAAAGTGATACTTGGTCAATTCTTGGGTCTAGTAATACAATACCACATTCAATAGTAAGTACTATAACACCCAAAAGGGTAAATCATAACGTAATGTCGATGATGAAGATGAAGTTAATCAAATACATTTATTCAGTTACTATAGTTTGTGGAACTACCACTTAAACAAGTTTGTCATGGTACATGTCGATGTTATTTGTTTGTAAATTAGTATAGACAATTTATTTTTTAGTTATTTTAGTTGTAATTTTTTAAAGTTATAAATTGATATCTTATACCATTATGCTATACATGATAGCTATTAATAATTCTTTTTGTGGGTGTGTTTACTTCATATTATATGTTGCTATGGATACACAAGTTATTTCCCATCATGCAGGATAGTATAAGCATGAACTCCATAAATGGTTAATTCTGATAATACATGTTTATTATCAGTTTATAGTTTGTTGGATTGTATCCTCTTAGTACATATTTTGAATGCATAGCTAACTTATAGTAATGAACACTAATAATACACAATTTATACTTGTATAGCTATATGGTTTGTCTTCTGTGATCTACTAATTTTATGAGAGGTGATTAGTGCCAAAATAGTCCACATTAATAGAGCTCTCATATCTCATATAATTTTACTAACTATACGATTTGTAGTTGAAATAATATATTTTTAAAGCATGTGCTCCCGATTATATAAAGCTCTTATTAACCAGGTCAATAGGTGTAATCACTATACTTGTATGTCCATTTTGAATGATTTATATTATTGTTATGTGAGTAGTTTTTAAACTAATGACACATATATATATATATATTATAAACCCCAGATAGTTCTTTCCTTATAATAGTAATAAGTTGTGTTGTGAGAAGAGTTTTTTGCACTGCATGTTATGAAAATGTTCAAGAATCTAACAGGCAGTGTACGTACATACCAATCTTAGAGCTACTAAAGGAAGACATATTCATACTTACATGATATATACGTTAGACTGGAGAAGATTGGTTAATCCATGGTCATTCATATTGTATATAATACAGGACAAGACAACTGAGAATGTAGTAACATCACACTGTTTCATACTGATTGACACTTGTAGTTCTTTTTGAACTATAAATGATTCTGTTTAATATCTCTTTAGTTAGGATTTTTCTGGACACCAAAAAAAATAAATATACTGGGCCAGTGCAGAATTATGTGGTCATTGCATGAACTCCATAAAACATACTGGATTAATTCAGATAACACATCTTTACTTCTAAGTTAATTGTATAGGGAAATAAAAATGCAGAGTCTATGTATATATTATTTATGAAGATAGAAATTACATGTGCATGTTTGTACGTGTTGCTGACATATTTTGAGTTCCCTTTCATAATTCATTTAGATAACAAAAAACTGATATAGTTCTAAACTATTCAGAGGAGAACCCTCTTCACATCAATATAATATCATTGTATACATACATAACTATAGAAAACTTAACATAATCATTATTGTGATATTGTGAAATAGTTTGTATATTAATTGATATGTGTAAATGTATTCAAATTGAATGTAAACCAAGTCTGGCACATGTTTATATGGACTTTAGATTGCCCTATTCTCAATATAAACACTAAGATAATATATACTTAAGAATTACTATAGAACAAACATCTAACCCTCCATTTCTAAAAGTGTTCACTACATAGTATTATGTAATATTGTAGAATACTTTATATATGCCTAACTAAAGGGGCTACATGTTTTACTATTATACATGAGATACATATTAGAGTTGCTTTTATTTATGTTGTAGTAAAAATGTTTGTTATGTTTACTATTAACTCATATAAATAAGATTAGTTTGTAGTCTGTACTCTTCTGTCCTTTGTAGACATGTGTATGTGTTTACTACAGAATTGATTAAACCAGTAACATGATCATTAATACATGAGTATTTTATAACACAGTTGTTATATGTTTAGTATCGTCTTAAAATCCATTCTTACATACACAATAAGCCAACTACAACCATATATGGAAATATACCATAGTAAAAATGTTTATTATAGTAATTACTACAATAAACAGTTTGTACCTTGTATTCTGCCTGTATTCATCTTCATACATCCTTTAAGAATATTGGACATGTTGCTGAGGGCTATTCTTGTCTTACTTTTGCTTCTCTTACATTTGCTGCTAACTGGAAGTATGAGATCTATGTCAGTTCATCATTTGGTGTGAATACTACCTCTTGTTGGAATGGAAGAGACCAGACACCTTGTGTTACTCTCAATCTAGCTCTACAAGGACTACAACACAACTCCACTGTCATCTACCTGTATCCTGGTACCTATATATTGGACAACATCAGTAAAGTTATAGATAAGTCTAATGTTGCTATTTGTAGGTCTTACTACTAAAGATGGAGGTAGACAGTAACTATAAAGTGTAGTTCACACAGTGGACTGTTATTTCTATCATCTACAAACATTATCCTCAAGTCTCTAGTTCTTGATAGTTGTGGGTGATATTCAAATCAAATCCTAATGGGAGTTTGACTTCCAAGTATCAGTAGTGTATATGTCAATGTGTTACAATGTCCAGTTAATAGATATAATAATAGATTCCAATAGTATCAGTTCAATGAATATACTTGTGACAATTTGTTTTGTATGTCTTCTAATAAACAGTCAGCTGCCCATACTTGATAATAGAAACACAAAATGGTATGAATACAACTTTCCCTGGAATGCCATTTTACATAATTGCATCAGTCTATGATTGTGCTAATAGAAAGTATGACTGGAAAAATGACTTAATAGCTGTGTCCTTTCTGGTCCAGCATCAATGAATAATCTGTATTACGAAAATGCTCAAATGTATCTAAAATCGAATGTGATCATCATCAAATTTTGGATTTGGTGTAATACTTTATTACAATTTACATCAGTGGAGGCAATTAATTCTTCTGAAATTATACTTTTAATTCAAACACAAGGCCCCCCCCCCCCCCCAGCCCCCCTAATACAATCACTAGAATCTAACATATCAGTAACACTACAGCCTTGTGTATGGCCTTTTGTAATGAATGATAGTAAACAATGTATGTTTCTATTTCAAGATTGGTTTTGTTGTTCCTTGTCAAATATGATTATCAATGTAGCAGCTGCAATGATGATAGCCTCTATATAAAACCTAATCAGTGCTTATCCAATCATTGGTTATCTTCTGATACCAGCTCAAGGGAATTTTTTATGGAAACTCCCCCCTTTTTTATAATTGTGGATGGATGTCCTCCTTTCCAAGATAATTGCAGTGACAGTTTTAGAAACTTCAATGCTTCAGATTTTTCATCATTAACATTTTGTGCAGAAGGTAGAACAGGAAGATTGTGTGGAGCATGTGCTCCTGATTATGGAGTTCCTATTAACCACTCAATAGATGCGTCAAGTGTGATCACATGTATTACTAGGTTGGATGCTGTTTTTCTTAATACAACTCATACCAGTAACAATAATGGTGTTTATTATAACAGTCCTTCAACATACAATTGACCAATGGTTTTATGAATGGATTGGTCTTCTACTGTCAAATAGTAAGTGTAGTGTATCCAGGTCTAACTTTTAATCTATTTGAATCATATTGTGAAAACGATCCTGCTGATAATTGCAATTATTATAAATATTATTACATAATCCTACCTTGTAATATCTTTAATTGGAATTTTCTGCCATTCCTGCTTGGACATGCTCTCTGTATCACATCACACATGACACACCATTACAAGCTATATTATTCTGGTAATATCATACCAACCTATCCACTGGTCCTTCTACTCTTGATCTATACATGGATTACAATGTATGATAAAGGATTTAGGTGTGTAGTCACTATCACTATACCACTTCATCGTCTACTAGCACGTTCTGGCATAAGACTAAGATTGAGCCTTCCTTGATTCATTCTATAGCCTCAATATATCTGTTATGTTTCACTCAGTTTGCTGCTACTTCTCTTCAACTATTACATTCTACAAAATGGTCTGTATGGAATAATGCAAATGACAATGGCATAGCCTTCTTCTATGATGGAACACTAGATTATTTTGGTTGGCCTCATAGTTTTGCTGGTATCTTTGCTATCATTGTGTTTAGTTTTCATTATATTCTTACCAATGCTCTACATACAACTTTATCCATTTAAGTTATTCCACAAATTACTGAGCTGTTTACATCTAAGAAAGGAAATATTGATATCATTAGGTGATGTGTTCACTGGATCCTATAAAATGGGTCTGATGAAACCTTTGATTATCGATATTTTGCTGGATTTTATCTTTTCTTAAGGATCATTGTTTTATGTTTACATTTTATACCATATGAAAATGGAGTATTTTTCTTTTTGTCTCAAGAGGCACTATTTGTTACATTTGGTGGTATGATTATGATCTTTCGTCCGTATCGAAAGAACTCTCATAACTTTGGTGATTTTTTTATTATTATATTTTTTTTAGCTTTAATGAATATTTTAATGCTGTATCTTCCTGCCAGGTATACTCAAAAAACAATACTTGGTTTTTCTCTCTTTTGTTTTTGGAGTAATAATATGTGGATACTATTTATACTCAATAATCAAAAATCTGGAATAATGTCCAATACTGTAGAGCTGACAATCAAGACAATTCAATGTTAAATGAACAATCTGAAGACATTCAGACCTCGTATATATTTGTTGATAATGATGACTGGATTGCTGATCGTATAGACACACCCAGACGACTATGATGAACAACATGTACAATGTGCTCCCTATGATTTTACATGTATCTCAACCACAAGAATCACTGAAGTGCTACTTATGGAAGTGTTAGTAATCCCTGAATTAACTGGAACTTGCAACTCAGACATTGTTCCCTGTCAACAAGAGACACTCGATCTAACTGTTGCTGTTTCAGACAAGTTTATCATACCACTACATCCAATAGCAAGTGAGACTGATGATTGCTACCAGTATAACTGTTAATGAAGATGTTTTTAACTAGATGCATTAATAAACTTACATTTACTAGCTAGTTTTTTTTTTCCAGTATATTTGCTTTTGAGTGGTGTGGGTGTGTATAATTGTTTATATAAGTTTTGAATATTAAAAAATACACTGTCATCAATTTAGCTGTAATCAAAACTAAAGATGGCTTCTCAGTCAGTACTCGATATCTCTTGCTACTAAGATAGTACCTGTTCCTGCCACATATAGAACTGAGGATTTTGGTGGGAATCACGTGCTCTCTATCTATTCTTGGATCTCTTATGATAATTAATCTCTTATATTGGTTTCAAGAGTTTACGTACAACACCTCGACTCATTTGGTCCATTTATCAATAATGGATTTAGGAGTTGCTGTTGCTAATTTAGTAGGGATCAGTGTTAACTTCAATAAGTATTACTTTGATAACACAAATACCAGTTACAAATCCTTAAAGATCCAGGACTTAATATGCTTGCATCCTTAATAGATCCAGGAGCAGCATTTATCAATTATGCTTTGCATTGCACAAGCTGTCCCCAATTTGCAGTGTATTTCAGCAACAATGGGTCACAAATTTTTTAATGGACTCTAAATATGGCAGTATATCTGTATTAAAATAGTTCATTACCGAAACCCAGAGCTGCCAGATGTAATTTTCTATTTGATTGGAATCTTTGTTATGTCCTACCTGTACTTTTTGTATTATGGAAACTCTTAACTCATCAATTGGGATACTCAACATTTTTCATCTGAAGGAAAGTGTGGTGATAATTTAATTGATCTCACTACTGGAGAGCGACAAATTCTAACTCGATATTATAAGTTGATAAATTGATTACTCTACCTAGCATTGTTCTTGTACCCATTTTGTATATGTCAGTACTTTGTTCACATCTTTCGAGAGGTAGGTGTGTCCTCTATTTTATTGAACACATTTTCAATATGAACTAAACTGTAAAGGTGTGTTCAAACACCTACATGGCTATATTTATTTTTGACCATAGCTATTTGTATATATATATAAACATATATATCTTCATATCTTCATACAAAAAAAAATCATCATGCAGGGAAGATAATAAGGGTTCCAATTCCTGTGATGCAGAGTTTTAAGTATTGTCTTACATCAAATGACTCTTTTACACTAAACAAAACTGTTGTTTGTTGCAAGACACATTGATATACTATGAATGTCATATCATTTATGTGTATACTATGAATGTCATATCATTTTAGTTATAGCCAACAGAAAGTGTAGAAATCACATGATATCTGTCGTTTATTATTAATTTTGTAGTTAATTTTCATGATTTTTTTATTTTTCATTAGTTTGAACGATCTCAAAGAGAATTACTAATTTCACAAGAGAGCATTTGGACAGCAGTACGCAATCTTGATTATAAACTTTTGCTAATCCTGTAGCCTTCATGTTCTGTTGAGGTTATGGTCAATAATTGATTCGACTATTACATTTATATTGAACATGGAACTGTCAAACTACTATACATACTTTCCTATTGTGCCTTTCAGTAAGTACAACCAACTTCATCTTTTATGTTCTCCTTTGTTTTTATCTTATTATTAACTTTTCTATAACAGAAGGGACGAAATGTGGTCACTCAAAGACTATCATTACAATTTTTAACTTCTATCTAAAATGTCATTACTGTAGGGTTTTGGTGATTCTGGCCAAGGGTTTGTCAATGCTTTGCTGTTTGTTATGCTTACAAAGAAAGGTTCGAGAGAAGATGTTTTCCTTGTAAGAAGTGCCAATTTAAGAAAACCACAATTTTTATAATGCATTGTCCTTCATTCCAAAGAAGTAAGGAAGTGATCGTTCTATGTGTGCGACAGGCAAAGGACTTCAATCAACTCTCATCTTCCAACATTTTTAATAAACTCAAAAAAAACCAGTCCATGGTACAACAGGTAGTTTGCCTATAATTTTCCTTCTACCAAGCAAGTTGGTGAGAGTGTTACTGAGACAGCTCAAGAAAGTAAAATGAATTATAGAAACCAAAAATAGATGCCAAGTCTGCCAAGACAACGTTTACCAAAAAAATACTGGAAGATAAATAAGAGAAAGATGATCAGTCATATTGAGTGTCTGTCATCCAGGATTCATAAGTAGAACTTGTGTTATTGCCAGTTATTTCTTACAAACTAGACAGTAAACCAACATAAGTATTTTAGGTATTCCTGTGGTTTTAAAGTTGTAGCTTAATGAATCTTAAGTGTTACATAGTGATTACAAGTTTATATAGTGTACTCAGTTTAAAAGAGATTATATACACTGTATTGTAATAATATGTATGAGATATTTTGCATTGCCTTTGAATTATTGCATAGTAAAAGGTGAATCTTCAATCAAGAGGTTATTTAAATCCTATGTAATTGTTCAAGATCCTTCTAAAGAGGTTATATACATTGTATTTATGGTACAATGAAAATAGTTTAAGTTGCTTATTTAGATAAAATTTGATGTTGATGTAATACTAATGGAAAACTATGTGTGGAGCTTCACTATAATTAGTTTTATATGGTTACTGTTGACTAGACTTTAAATAATATGACCATTAAACCTGTACATTGTGTATAATCATACCACACATGGCCATATTCATGTAACTTCAGTAAATCCAATAGGTATATAGTGATAACATTGCTGTACTATTTTTGCTGTTATTGCCATAATACATTGTTAAAATTGTATTTTCTCTTACTATAATTATTACAGTATTGTAATAGTTAATATGTATTGTAGTATATTATAATAACAAAATTAGTTATATAATCAAATATAGAAATAAACTATTTCACCACTATATCATAATACTATAAAATAGGTTTAATAACTGAACTAAATGTAGTGTAGGAGTTATGCATTCTCACTGTATTTGACTAGACATGTTGTTGAGGGCTATCTTCATCTTTCTCTTTGCTTCCCTTACATTTGCTACTAAATGGAAGTATAAGATCTATGTCAATGCATCATTTCGGTGAGAACAGTACATCTTGTTGGAATGGAAGAGACCAGAAAACATTGTGTTATCTCAATCTAGCTCTACAAGGACTACAAACACAATCCCACTGTATCTACCTGTATCCTGGTACCTATATATTGGACAACACCAGTAAGGTGATAGACAAGTAAATATCGCTATTGTAGGTGTTACTACTAAAGATGGGGTAAGACAGTAACTATAAAGGTGTAGTTCACACAGTGGACCATTATTTCTATCATCTACAAACATTACCCTCAAGTCTCTGGTTCTTGATAGTTGTGTGATATTCAAATCAATCCTAATAGGGAGTTTGACTTCCAAGTGTCAGCAGTGTATATATCATTGTGTATAATGTCCAGTTTAATTGATATAGTCATTAGAGTCTGGTAATAGTACTGGGACTCAATGATTGTAGTTCTAATGAGCATAGCAATGGTATGATTGTAAGAATCATTGGAGTGTCCTACTTAATGGATAGAAAAATTTAGACCAGTTATGGGATTACTGCTAACTCTGGAGGTCCATTTTAATGTGAATGCTTCAGTCTATGATTGTTATAATGAGAGTTATGAGTGGAAGAATGATTTACAAGCTTGTATTTATTTTGGTCCAGCATCTTTTGATAGTAACATCTATCAACAATGTACAACAATAACATATGATCATCATTATTATATAACTCTCTATTATAATACTACATTAAATAATGTAACAATTCTAGTGAAGTTATACTTTTGATTCAAACACAATGGCCAATAATAGAAACACTTCATCTAACATATCAGTGAATGTTGAATCCTCAAACAAGATACATGTACAGTTCCTCTTGCAAAGATAGTAGATATGAAGCATGTAGTTCTCTAACTATGGAGTTCCTATTAACCAACTCAATAGATGTGTTAAATGTGACCAGGATAAATTACCAGTTTTGGTGATATTTATCTTAATACAACTCTTACCATAACAGTAGTTGTGTTGATAATAATAGTCTTCAACATACATTGACCAGTGGTTTTTCTGATGATTGGTCTTGTCTTCTACTGTCAAATGATTAGTATAGTATATCCAAATTAAGTTTAATGTTATGTTTTGAGAATGATTTTGGATATATATGGAGTGTGGACAATATTATCCATATTTTCTGTTATACTTGGCAATATATTTAACCTGAATTTCCAAACTTTTCTTTTTTAAAGCCACTATGTATAACATCAAATATGACATTATTACAAGCTATATCATTCTGGTATATCATACAAACCTATCCATTCCTCCTTCTACTCTTGATCTATACTTGGATTACAATGTATGATAAAGGATTTAGGTGTGTAGTCACTATCACTAGACCTCTTCATCGTCTACTAGCACGTTCTTCTGGCGTATGACTAACATGAGCCTTGCTTGGTTCATTCTATAGCCTCAATATATCTGTTTATGTTTCACTCAGTTTGCTGCTACTTCTCTTCAACTATTATATCATTCAAAATTGTATTACACAGAGACACAGTTAATACTTTGGTTGGCCTCATAGTTTTGCTGGTACCTTTGCTATCATTGTGTTAATGTTCATTATATTCTTACCAGCGCTCTACATACAACTTTATCATTCAAAACATTCCACAAATTACTGAGCGCTTTACACCTGAGGAAGGAAATATTGATATCATTAGGTGATATTTTTTACTGGACCCTTAAAGATGGTTCTAATAACACACGTGATTATCGCTATTTTGCTGGATTTTTATCTTTCTTAAGAATCATTGTTTTATTTTTATACTTTAAATCTAAAGATACAAGTTATATTCTTTTCTCTCAAATTGCATTGTTTGCTACGTTTGCAGGTACGATCACGATTATTCCGTCCATACAAACGAAATATTCACAGTTTCTTTAATTTATTTATTATGCTTTTCTTAGCATCATTAAGTATTTATACTGTCGCCACTTTAGATAAATATTATTACGGATATGTTTACATCATAAATTCGTTATTTCTAATATTAATTTTGGAGTAATACTTTTTGGATACTTTCCATACTGGATGATTAAAAAGATTAGGATATGTTGCCAAAGTTGTAAAGCTAACAGAAAACACAATACACCTAATAATGAAGAAGATGAAGATATGGAATCATACTAGTTGATGATGATAACTGGACTGCTGATCGTATAGAACATCCAGACAACTATGATGAACAACATGTACAATGTGCTCCTTATGATTTTCATATATCTCAACCACAAGATATCACTGGACGTGCTACTTATGGAAGTGTTAGTAATCCTGAATTAACTGAAACTTGCAACTCAGACATTGTTTTCCCTGTCAACAAGAGACACTCGATCTACTGTTGCTGTTTCAGAAAGTTATATATACCACTACATCCAATACAAGTGAGACCGATGATGCTACCAGTATAACTGTTAATGAAGATGTTTTTAACTAATGCATTAATAAACTACACTTTAAACTAGTTGTTGTTGTATATTTGCTTTGAGTGTGTGTATGTAATTGTTTATATAGTGCTTAATTTTGATTATTAAAAATGCCACTGTCGTCAATTTAGCTGTAATCAAAACTAAAGATGGCTTCCATTGATTCTCAATCAGTAACTCGATATCTCCTACTACTAAGATAGTACCTGTTCTGCCACATATAGAACTGAGGATTTTAGTGGGAATCACGTCTCTCTATCTATTCTTGGATCTCTTATGATAATTTGTCTCTTATATGGTTTCAAGAGTTTACGTACAACACCTCGACTCATTTTGGGTCCATTTATCAATAATGGATTTAGGAGTTGCTGTGCTAATTTAGTAGGATCCCCCCAGTGTTAATTTCAATAAGTATTACTTTGATAACACCAAATAGCAGTTACAAGTTTGGACTCCCAATCCTCAAGATCCAGGAACAACAGTTAATAATGCTTGTATTACTCAAGCTGTTTTTGCAGTGTATTTTACAAATGGTTCATTTTTATGGACTCTAAATATGGCAGTGTATCTGTATTTAAGAATAGTTCATTACCCAAGACACCAGAGCTGCCAGATGTATGTTCTATTTATTGGAATACTTTGTTATGTGTCCTACCTGTACTGTTTGTATTATGGAAACTTTTAACTCATCGATTGGGATACTCACCATTTTCATCTGAAGTTGGTGTGGTGATAATTTAATTGATCTCACTACTGGAGAGCGACAAATTCTACTCGATATTATAAGTTATAAAATGTGGCTCTACATGACATTTGTTCTTGTACCTATTTTGTATATATCAGTACTTTGTTACATCTTTCGAGAGGTAGGTAATATCTCTATTTTAGTGAATGTATGTCAATATGAAGTAAATGCTAAATTGTAAAGGTTTTGTCCAAACACCTAGCATAGCAATGTTTTATTTTTGACCATAGCTTTTGTATCTTATTTCTTCATACAAGAAAAGATCATGCAGGGAAAAATAATAAATGTTCCAATTTCCTGTGATGCAGAGAGTTGTCTTACATCTTTTACACTAAATAAACTGTTGTTATTGCAAGACATGGATATACTATGAAGTGTCATATCATTTAGTTAACATAAATGTGTAATATCACATGATGTCGGTTGTTATTAATTTTTGTAGTTAATTTTTCACAAATTTATTTTTATTTCCTCATTAGTTGAGACGATCTCAAAGAGAATTACTAATTTCACAAAAGAGCTATTGGACAGCAGTACGCAATCTTGACTATAAACTTTTGCTAATCCCTGTAGCCTTCATTCTGTTGAGGTTATGGTCAATAATTGATTCGACTATTTACATTTATATGAACATGGAATTGTCAAACTCTATAACATACTTTCCTATTGTGCCTTTCAGTAAGTATAACAACTTCATCTTTTATGTTCTCCTTTGTTTTTATCTTATTATTAACTTTTCTATAACAGAAGGGACGAAATTGTGTCACTTAAAGACTATCATTACATTTTTAACTTCTATCTAAAATGTCATTACTGTAGGGTTTTTGGTGATTCTGGTCAAGGGTTTGTCAATGCTTTGCTGTTTGTTATGCTTACAAAGAAAGTTCGAGAGAAAAGGTTTCCTTGTAAGAAGTGCCAATTTAAGAAAACACAAAGGAACCTCACACACTTGTTTATCACAAAATGTCCAAGGATATCAAAATTATTATGAAGAGAATTCTTCCAAAAGTATTTTACAAGTAGTTCCAGACTAGTTATGATTGAACAATATTTAATTTACTTCATATTTTAGATCTATTACTTATTGTATCTGTGTGAATTCACTCTTTTTAAATAATTTATAATTACTTAAATAATTTCTGCTTGGCCATTGCTATTCAGCATCAAATGTACTTTAATGGCCAGCCTGATATACTACAGGTATGATTGAAAAATAGTATCTGTGAGACTGACGATGAGAATAATATTGACAAGAATAAATGTGACACCAGCTTGATTCTTTAGATGCTTCTGCTGTTTGTATAATTGGCAAAGGTGCTCTATTCACAACTCCTGGTGAAACATAAAGAGAGCATCTACTCCTTGAATCTTTCCTTGAATTTGTCCTTTGTCTCCATTTCTGACTTTTAAGATGTTTATTGTACACTTAGCAATGATAACCATAATGAGAATTGTAAAGTCTCCCATCTTCGAAAAATACACATATTGTAGAAGAAGCCAAAGGTCATTCATAGTTCTAGAAATTATGTACATTTTTCAATACCATACTACAATATATGCAGCCATTTAATCTTATAAATGTACCTTATATCAACCTGATCTACTATTAGTATGATTGTATTGTTTTAACTTGTAAACAAGTATTAATATTTAATCTAAAGTGCGAATAAAAATTGAAAATATTGTCAGCAAACTAATAAATCTAATCATAGTAATTATGATATATTTAATAAAATGCCATTGATAGTCTTGTCTATTTTGAAGGCAGCACCATATTTTGCAAACCAAGCCTTTATTGATGTAGGTTCCTCTCCTGTAAGAGTCTTGTAGACACTTAAATCTGCTTGGTTATTTACAGGGGGGCACTGAATCATTATCAATTAGTTTAAATATCTCTAAGATACCATCGACTTGCCACTCTGGATAGCCTTTTCCTAAAAAACGCCTGTTTTGCAGGCATCATAAGGTACTTGGACATACTTAATTCTCTTCCTAGAGCCCTCAGTGAAAGCTTTAGCAAGATCGCTATGAGTGTATCGATCACTAACAACAGAGTAGGTTTTATTGGTGTGTTTAGTGTAGTCAGAGAGAATGACGGCTGCTGCGTTAACCAGCATCTTCAACTACAACTGGAGTGAAAGGTTTGTCTGGACTAAGGGACCATAAAAGGTAGACTGGCCCTGAATGGTATCTTTGGATCCCCAGTTTGTTGTCAACAAAAAGTGGAAGACGAAGGAATGCATAAGGTACTCCGAGTGAAGAGACCTTTCCTTCAAGTTCAGTAAACTGTCGACCAAAAATAGTATCTGTGAGACTGTTGGTAAGAACACTAACAACAAGAATAAACTTGACATCAGTTTCTTTAGCTGCTTCTCTGCTGTTGCAATGGCCAAGGTCCTCTATTCTCAACTCCTGGAGTAACAATAAAGAGAGCATCGACTCCCTTCAATGTTTCCTTGAGTTTCTCCTTTTGCCCCCATTTCTGCTGGACAATTTGTGACTCCAGGCAATTTAATTTTGTCAGCTTTGTCCGGATTTCGGACACCTGCACGGATTTCCAGCTTGTCAGCATATTTGGCGAGAGGGCTTGTATGGTACACTTCCGACATTGCCTGATGCTCCAATGACAAAGATAATAGGTTGGCCATTTCGAAATGAGAACAGAGTAAGCTTAAGGAAATCTATTTGGAATGAAAATGAGAGCAAGAGGAAGCTTTTTTATAAACCCAGCCCTTGATGACTATTGTACACGCTGCAACAGGAAATTTAAACTCAATCTGCTACACGTAAGCAAAAAGAAAGGTATGCATAGCGGTAGGAAAAGGGGGGAGAGGGGGGCTGAGCCCCCAACTTCAAATCAGGAGGGCTAGCCCCCTGATTTGAAATTGTTTTCACCAATTCTCTCTCTCCCAGAGAATACATTTATTCATTCATTGACCACACCCTAAATTAACCCAGAGGATGCTGTCAAAAATTTTAAAGTATGTGTTATAATTATTATATAATTTGTTATCATTGCAAGTCTTTTTACAATATGCAGTCATATTATTACTAAATGTTGGATTTTTATCAAAAAAATACAAATACACGATGTGAAAATTTACAATGTTAATACAATCATATAAAGGGCAGTGATATTATGTATGATATATCACAATAATTTTACAATTGTGACAAAAAGACATTGTAATATAATACATAATATAGACGACAGTGGTATTAACCACATATATATCAAAGCACTTGCCATAACAATGTTGCAATTGTTATAAAAAATATGTAACATATATGTATACATCTGACACTTAAAAATACATGTACATACTGAGTAGTGTCAACAATAGAAAATAATTGAGTTCTACTATTAATTAATAAAATCCAATATAGATGTAATATTGACAGTATAAAGAAAGTACCACAGTTAGAAGAAATGTTAAATTGACACTTTTTTTGTGGTGTTATTCAGCCACTTTAAGTTTGAGCATAAATGTGTGTGATTATATTAAATTTATAAGTGATATCTCTTTGAATAAGAGAAGTAAATCCATACTAGAGAGAGAGGGGAGAGAAGAGAGAGAGAGAGAACTTTGTGATAAGATCTAATACTGTCATACTAATGTGTACTATTATCTTAATTTTTTAATATACTTATCAAACAAGGAAACAATACCAAAATGACTGAAGAGAGATGAAAGTGTATATAGCAAGATGGAGATGACACCAAAAAAAATTAAAAACAAGGAAAGCCATGTTTTTTGGCAAATATTCATGCTCTTGTATTCATATATTGGAATAATTTCTCAGTCTTGTACATATCGTACATATGTATATATAGAATGTACCACTACAGAGGGAGAGAGAGAGAGACATCTAATCTATCCTTGAAATATCAGCAATCTAACTGTCAAAGAGGAAAGAGTGAATAGACAACTGCTGATGTCTTTGTCAGTGTAACATACTATGGAATGTGATTAGTCAGCCACTTGGAGGTATTAATAGTATTTAGTATATGTTAGGTATATGTTGAAATTGATCATACAATGGTGACTCCATCACCATTCTAATGCTAATTTTAAGTCTTTCTCACTACTTTACATCTAATGATATAATAGTATTATTCACCTCTTTAGTTATATCTTATATGTATCTCTCTGTGTTAATGTGTTATTCTCATTATTCACAATTTATAGTCACTATTTGTTTCATTGAGAGCATGAATCTGGTATACAAAAGAAACCAAGGCAAAAATAAATGTTTTGGACATACTGACACACCATTTCCAAAAGTTACATTAATTTGAGAGACCTATATCAGTACACCCCTCATGTGATTATTGTTGTTGCTATGACAAGAAGAGATATTACCTATCCAGGAGTGTATACATTATTTATTGACCTGAAATGAAGCAAGCGATTAGTAAATTGTGGCATAGGATATACAAATACATGTAGCAAGGGTACTTTGTATATATTTATGATAATAAATAATTGTACATATATTTTTCATTACTCACGTCTTGTTTAAAATGTACCTTAATACCAACCTGTTATAGTATTAGTATGATTGTATGGTTTAATTGTGAACAAATGTTAATATTAAATCTAAATTGAGAATAAACATTGAAATATTGTCAAGGTACAAAACTAAACTAATAAAATCTAATCATAGTAATTATGATATATTTAATAAAATGCCATTGATAGTCCTTCTATTTGAAGGCAGGACCATATTTTGCAACCCAAGCCTTCATTGGTGTAAGGTTCCTCTCCTGTAAGAGTCTTGTAGACACTTAAATCTGCTTGGTTAGTTACAGGAGAATCATTATCTATTAGTTTAAACATTTCTAAGAGACCATCAACTTGCCACTGTGGCAAGCTTTCCTAACATCCCTGTCTTGCAGCATCATAAGGTACTTGGATATACTTGATCTCTCTTCCTAGAGTCTCAGAGAAAGCTTTAGCACGATCATTGTAAGTGTATCGATCACTAGCAATATGGTAGGTTTTATCGGTGGTTTTAGACTGTAGTCAGAGAGAATGGCTGCTATTGCATTGCCAGCATCTTCAACTACAACTGCAGTGAAAGGTTTGTCTGGGTTAACAGGAGAGAGTAAATGGCAGGACTGGCCCTGAATGGTATCTTTCATCCCCAGTTGTTGTCAAAAAAAATGAAAAGCTGAATGAATGCACAGTTCACTCCAAGTGAAGAGACCTTTCTTTCAAAGTTACAAACTGTTGACCAATAATAGTATCTTCGAGGACTGGTGCGCTAATAACAAGAATAAACTTGACCATCAGCTTCTTTAGCTGCTTCTGCTGTTGTGAGGGCCAAAGCTACTCTATTTTCTATACTCCTCCTGCAGTGACAATAAAGAGAGCATCGACTCCCTTCAATGTTTCCTTGAGTTTCTCCTTTTGCCCCCATTTCTGCCTGGACAATTGTGGACTCAGGCAATTTAATTTTGTCAGCTTGTCTGGATTTCGGACACCTGCACGGATTTCTAGCTTGTCAGCATATTTGGTGGAGAGGGCTTGTATTGTAGCACTTCCAATATTGCCTGATGCTCCAATGACAAAGATAATAGGTTTGGCCATTTCGAAATGAAACAGAGTAGCTTAAGGAGAAACCAGAATCAAAAATGACCTAGAGGAGCCTTTATAACTAACCCTTGATGATTATCAACAGGAAGTTTAACTACACGCAAGCAAAAAGAATGACCACGGGTATAACCAGTACACTACTACACGGTATGTATTTTGAATTTGTTGACTAAGGTCACGATTAACAGCATGAATAATCTTTAAAAAACATTGCTCTTTCAGTTGAAAATGTGAGTTAATTATTCAAAACGTCTAGGACTATTTGGCTTTTAGATTGTTAGATATTCTAGTGAATAATGTGATCAAAACATGTGTGTTGACTTCATTTATAGTTATTTTGAAATAAGTTATATTCTAGCATATTTAATAATAGTCCTTTTTCATTGAGAGATGATATAGTTTGTCAAGTAAAATGGTGGCTTCCTTGTTTTTTTTTTATAAAAAATTATATCACACACAATATATTTATTATCATCAATTAGAAGAATATTGATATATATATATATATATATATATCATTTAAAGTTGTACCCACTGAATTATAACCACAAAAACAAGTATTTATATGTTCTTTGAACATACTATTATTAAATTTAACATGTATGAATTTTAGTGTTTTTTAAAACAATAGGTTAGAAAGGTTAAATTAATCTAAAATACAACGTAATAACTACTGAGTAATGTCATAAACATCCTGTTTATTTAAAAACTGGATCATATTTTGTAATCAAATGAAGTTGGTTACTGTCCTGTACGAGTCTAGACACTTGAATCTTGGTTTCAAAGCATTATTATCAATTATTTTAAAATAGTTTGTCCTATCACCTTACTGGTGTTGTCCAAATATATAGTACCAGGATACAGGTAGATACAGGTAGAACAGTGGAGTTGGGGTTTTAGTCCTTGTAGAGCTAAATTGAGAGTAGTCACATGGTAAGTAACTTTTTACTTCCAAACACTTTTTTATGAAGATAGCATCTATTGTTTTATTCAGTGTCCTCACTAAAATCATCATTTAAAATTTCATGATGTGGTGTTGTTGTCCAAGTTACATTTAAGTTGCCAAGAATTATATCTTTAAAGGAATTTCATACTCATCACTTTACAACTTCAAAAAACACACTGATAAACCACCATGCACAAAAATATTAATAACTCTTTTAATAACAATTTCTAGAGCTTTCCTAGTAGTAGTCTCTGATCAATAAATTATAATAGTTCATTTGAAATAATGATTCATTTTCAATCACAATTAATTTAAACACCATAAAAAAGAATGTCTACAAAATTATAAATAATCAATCAATCACAACTATTGAATTACTTGTGTAAATGATATATGAAAATACAATAATAGATGATATGAATAGAATAATAGAGGAAGATTATAAAACAATTATTATTCACTAGAACTAGTGAAATTATTTAGTTGAAGATGAGTCCTCCAATTGTTTTCGTGTCTTGTGTATTGTCATTTCAACCTGTAAAAATACAGGACAATAAGAACAAAATTCACTTAAATACAACATTATGGATAGATTATAGGCCAAACCACGAGAACTACATTACAGATATTTGGTGTTGTAATGTGAATAACAAAAGCTAATAGTCTCTGTCACAGCATGCTGAACCTGCATTAACAGCATGACATGAATATTATTATGGCTATGGGAACAATCTGATGGTATGCCACTTTAAACTTTAATGTTATCATGCTACCATATATAGATGCTACCTATTATAATCTACATGAAATTATCTAGCAAAGAGGACTTTTGCCAGCCATGTTACATGTTGTACCTGCCTGCATAGCATCTAATATATCTTTCAAAAATTTTTGGAGATTTTGTCTCTCTCCGTGGTCTTGTTGTTCCCAGTATCTTTGTATCAAATTAATCCATTCTTCTTGTTTAGTTGGCCAGTTTCTACTGTACAAAAAGGTAATAACACTTAACAATAACTTTTTGATATTACGAACATTGATGATGGAGGTGGCAAGGTGGGTAAAGCTTGAGAGTATTGAGGAGGAGAGGATGGGTATGACTTAGGAGGAGGGATAGATGAGGAAGGAGGAGCTTGATACCCCATAGTTGATGATATAATGCCAAATTAGATATGATAAGTAGACCCAAACTAGAGAAAAAAGAGAGAGAGAGAGAGGGGGGGGGGGGGAGGGGGAGGGGAGAGAGGTAGAGAGGGAGAGGGAGAGAGAGAGAGAGGAGGGAGAGAGACAGAACATTATTATATATTACAAATGAATCGGAAAAAAATACAAGTTAATCTCTCAGCAAACATTCCTTGAGATTAACTCTCATTGCAATGATACTTATTAATATCAGTACATACATAGCGAAGAAAAACATTTCACTCACAGAATAATAAGACAACATAACTTTAGGATTGATCTAATAAAATTGAAATACAAAACAACAAAATAACATAGCAAAGTGATGTTTGTTGCTTTCCATTCCTCCATTTATCCATTCATGTATCAATCTGTTCATCTATTCATTCATCCATTACCTTGATTGGTTTCTTCTTTCTCCACTAGAAGAAGACTGAGCATCTATCAATAAACAAAATCAGAGAAGTATTAACTATTAATATTAATAAATTAACCTTAATCAAGAAATATTAACTATTAATGTTAATGAATTAACCTTAATCATTATTATTGTGAATTAATTATTAATATTAGTACCTTAGTGATTAATATAGTGCATTAATCATTAATGTTAGAGTATTAACCATTCATATAGTGAATTAACCATTAATATAAATAAAAGTATGACATTTCTCTTAAGAAATGGACTATGCACATGCTAATTCATAGGGGCAGTAGTCCATTAATAACAGTACCTTCTTCTGATACCTTCTGATCTGACAATCGAAGACTCTGAACGACTAGACATACTGCCACGCCTCTTTTTTAATGATGCGCACTATCCTCATCATAATTACCACGTGTACTGGGAACTGGAGTTAACTAAAGGAAGGACAATCTTGCCTCATGAATATTCATAATATTGGTATAGCTTATTAGAATTTAATTTAGTGAGCTCTCTGATATATGAAAATTAAGTTTCTTAATTAAACATGGAGATAGGATACTAAATATATGGATAAATTTTAGATTTTTAATTTAAATTTACAATTTAAAATTTCATATCTACAAATAAAACAGTTGTATGGTACCACATTATAGCATCTACTAACTTAACAATGCTCAGGATTAACAAGAACTATCATGGTAATTTTAAAAGCCACAACTCCTCAGTGCATATACTGTACAAATTTTATTGTGGTCCCTAAAATTTAGAAGCAATCAAAAATTTAATGACTCGTGTAATAACCTCACTTTAGTAAGTGATGGTTGTCTACGATGTCTCCTTCGAGATGATCTTCTTGAATTTTTTTGTAATCTTTTAGCAGGTAAGGTAAACCAGATATTCCTTAAGAGCTGTGTTAGAGAGAGAGACGAGAGAGAGAGAGAGAGAGAGAGAGAGAGAGAGAGAGAGAGAGAGAGTAGAGAGAGAGAGAGAGAGAGAGAGAGAGAGAGAGAGAGAAAGAGAGAAGAGAGAGAGAGAGAGAGAGGAGAGGCGAGAGAGAGAGAGATAGAGAGAGAGAGAGAGAGAGAAGAAGAGAGAGAGGAGAGAGAGTCACAAAATATATAATACTACTAGTGACAATAACATGTATAGCAGCTGTCGGATGAGTTAGTAAAGAGGTGATAGAAGGAAATACAAACTGACATTTACATTCTCTGTACTGTACTATTGTTAACAATATTGAGGAACTGTTAAAGCATCATGAAACACAGTGCATGAAATAGTCACATGATATGATTAAGGAAACCAAAAATCTAAATTGCTTCAAAATTACCTTAAAATAAGTTTAACAAGTAGCTAAATAATATTATGCACTAGTAACTGTCAGTATCACTAGTAGTAACAATGTTACTCACTACATCCATTATAATTATATGTAGTATAAGCAATAGTAAACCCTGTTACTAGTATCAGTTTATGTTATAACACGACGTTTAGGCAATAGTAAACAATGTTAGACAGTATTATGTTAAACAACTGTTACTAGTAAACAATGTTACCACTATAACAGACAGTCATTATGTTATAACACTAGTATAGCAATAGTAATAGTAACAATGTTATTAGTAACAGTCATCATGTTATAAATGAACTTATTAAGCAAAGTGACTCTTTGTCAGTATATTAGATCAGATCAGTTCACTTGAGGTCAACTCACAGTTTCAGTTTCACAAGTTTAATAAGGAAACATTCTCTTTATAGGACAGACAGGTATATTAAACATGGCAGTAATAATACCTACAACTGTTATTGTAATGAGTGTGATATCATACCATAATTATAGGCAACATACAATTATTGGATGTATCTTAGTCCATTAAAGACTGCATACCATTAATTGTATGATTTTGTATCTACTAATTATAATGTATTTTACAAATTATTTAAGAGAGTAAAAAGCAAATTTATTTGTTACTAAATTATTCAAATTATATGGACTATAAATTATTAGAATATACACAGGGTTTGCCCCCAGACAGTAAAAGGCTGGATATATTGCTAATTGTGTCTGATTGATCTTCTAATCTAGTCAGAATAATAGTAACTTCAACGTTTTAATTTTTAATAGTCTGTCCAGAACAAAACAGGACACTTTGGGCCATTATAGCATAATTTCTGTCATACTAAGCTTCTATCTTCTAAGTGTTTGATCATGATTCACTTTCATATGGTTCGATGACTTTTATGTATCTTGCTACTTTTTTAATTGTTCTATTTCCTCTTTGCTTCTTTCAAGTTCCGTAAATCACCAACCATTTAGTAGTCTCTGTAGACACGACTAATAGTATGTTCACTTGCATACATTCAGTTCTGGCTCTACTAAGTGCAATTTGTTGCATTCTTAATTGTGACCAAACCTTACATATATAAATTTATATAGAAATTAAAGTGAGATTTCGAATTATGATAAGCAATCAACACCAACTAGTATACCTTTGATGATATAAATTACTTTAAGATATAGTCCTTACAACAAAATTACAGCATAATAGTAGTACTTGTAGTACTTAGTGATACTAGTGTATAGCTTGTAACCAACAGTCTTACCTAAGTGATTATAATATGATCTTAATCCATCACCACATACGTCAATAAGATCTAGGAGATAAACAATATACCTAGTCAAGTAATTAGGTGGACACACATTAGGCACACTCAAATTACCATATATGGTAATAAGCAAGTGAACCAAACTCTTTAGACATTACAGATTGCTTCAAACATAGTAAGACAGAAAAATTCAAAAAGATATTTATACTATCAAGGAAAACCACATGTCATCTTAATGACAGCTGGTATATTAGTATTCTGTCTACACTAGTTGACATAATATGAAATACCATTAAGTTTAGTCATTGAGTGTCTCCTTACTCTCTTACTTTTAACAAACACCCAAACAGTCTCTTGAAAGCATATGTTTGCTAGTGACTCTTAATCTTAATCCTATTGTGAGCTACTCGAGTCATGACAAGGACAAACAAGAACACATAGAATGTGTTTCTCCATTCTAAGGAACATTACTATTAGAAGAGTGGAGGGCGGGAGAATACAAAGGTGTAGAGCGAGAGAGAGAGAGAGAGAGAGAGACAAATAACCACAAGGACAACCTAACTTTTTCCACAATCCTACTACTCACTACTCACGTTTGACTTTTGACACATGTTTTACACCAGGCTGTCCATTCTTATAAATAGATTTGACGTTCAACCACACGGAGAGTATTTAGGACTCAAAAGAATAATTAAGAAATACAGTATTAAGTGAAGTCACGCAGTCTGGTACCATCAGTTGTGGTCAACCATTCACTACAATTTCAATATCTGTATAGAAAACCAACAATTTAAAGATTTTTTTTAGAGAAGTTTGTAATATGAGTACGAGGTACACTAGACTAGAGAGATACTTGGTAGCACGTGTGAGTGTGTATATCTACTACTTTTCCCTTATCTAGCTTGTCAGTAGGAAAAGCTGAAGCTATAAGTATATAATTGTATGTACATATTTAAATATAAAAGTCATGTGACAGTACATGTTAGTCATGTGATAGTCACATGATATTTTATAAATGCGTAAATTTACTTTTTGTTTTCTGGATTTAAGAAAACTTCTAATAACGTCAGAATTCGTGTGAATATGGAGTTTGAAATATTGTCTCCACCCCATCATTGTATACCTCATTGATAATGGTTCGTCCTACATGCTCAGTACAACCACCACCAGATAACTTCACCTATGTATAAAAATTATGTTGTAAAGTATTGTGGTCTACTTGTTATCCTCATATGTTATAATTATTTACACAATTTACAATATTTTCTATACCAAAATCCGATAACTGATAAAAAATTACAACAGTATCATTACTTTTTGAGAATTACATGAAAACAAATTATCATTTACTACACTTTATGCAATATAACCAACACAAGGTTTAGTATCAACAAATCAGTATAAATTATCATAGATACAAATGTATATAGTGTACCTTGATCATCAGGAAAGGAAAATGCTTCAAATTCTCCTGAACGTCTACTGTCCTGCTATCTGTGCGAGAGATTTTATCGCCATTCTTCTCCCAACTTCTTTTGTTGAACTTTTGCTGTACTTCTTCTGTACTAGCAACCTGTGTATTCTAATTATGATACTATTAAGTAATATTGAAATCATACATTTTGTGTAGTCTGAGCAATTTCAGTTGATCCGTTTCGGTACTTTGTCTCGCTCATTGTTGATGCAGGTAATGTGTCCTTGACCGAGGGTGGGAGGGAGAAATTGTAGTATTGAGCGAAGGGACGGTGTCATTTGTATTGTAGCAGTTGCCATAGTTGGTAGCGTAGTAGAGGAAGTTTTTTTTTAAGAGCTTCTACGTCAGCACCTAGAGTGAAGGAGTGAAATTGACAGAGGAAAGAGAAAAGAAAGGTAGGGAAAGAGACAAGTCAGGAGCAGAAGGAGAGATGAAAAAGGGAATAGAGGGAGAGAGAGAGGTCAAAGGATGGAAATGAGAACATGTACATGTAAGATGTATAGTTATTATCAAAGTTAGTTGCAAACAGAACTTATAAAACACTACACTTAACTGTCTTACATTGGAGGGAAGTCAGTCCTATGATAAGTCAAAGGCTACAGTCAACATGACAGAGAGCCTACTTACAGAAATAGGTTGAGCAGCTACTACTAGCTAGGCAAGTAAATCTAGGGCTAGCATCACTAACAGATTGCAGACTGATAGACTAATTCTATTTAAAGCTCAATAAAACGCAATTGTATGTAAGCAGTTTACACCATAATCACATCCTTAGATGTGTTTATCCAGAGACACTTGATGTGGGTTGACAATATGACATCACATGGTTTATACACAATATCAGGTGATGTAAAACGCGCTTTGGCCAGAATATGGAAGGCAGTGAATTAACCTTAATGGCTTTAGAAAGGAGTGTGTTGACGTAAATATGTAGTCTGGCAGAGTAACACTCTTTAATAGCCAAGATTGACATGTACCAGGTGACAAAAACTAGCATTCACACTGACAGTAAACACTTCTTGGAATAAACAAATAAATAACTGTCATAATGCTGAATCAGGTAGCCATTATGTGAGATAACAGCTCTCTCATTTTATGGCCAACACATAAGAACATTTTAACTGTTTACAGGTTGTTGCCTTGTGTGCTGGTTGCAAAACAAGTTCTAGTTTGCCACACCATTGTCAAGATCTAACGACAAATGAATATCCAATACATACTGATTACTGTGTAATCTGAGCTCACGTGGTATTGTCAAGGATGATGCTTCCTTTTTTTGGCGGCTGCCTTGTTTTTACTGGTGACATATTGTTAGAAGTAGGAACGGGTAATCATTTCTCGTGTTCGTTGTAGCCGGGTACTTGACCTATTTCTAAATGTGTGGGCATTGAAATGTTGAACGACTGAAATAAAAGAAAGGATTGAGATAACACAGATGAAATGGGATGGAGAAGATGGAAATGGATGAATAGGGTAGGATTTTATGGTCGGAATAAATTGACAAATGGAAAGATATATTGATGACCATTATACTTACAAAGAACTAGCTGAAGTGTAGATCAGGACTTTGTTGTCATTATGTCCCCAGAGCGCCTCTACTGTAACCCACGTCATACGAGTAGATCCCCCCATGCCTTCCTATACAATTAATGTGCAATAATTTTTTTTAACCCCCCCCATCCTATTTGTTTGGAGACTATTAATAATACCATCCTATTTTTTGGACATGATCCATTTAATTTATACATATGTCCCTTTTTTTAATCCGTCCATGCCTTATATGTGCTAACTGTCCAAATGGTACATCATGTGTCCGTCCATCTTTGGTATACTTACCTTGCTGCCTTCCACTAATTCAATGGAACGAAGTGGTTGGTCAAAGAAGACCTATTTTTGCCATACTTTAAAGATAACATTATAAGTGATATCTCTTTGAAAAGAGAAGTAAATCCATACAGAGAGAGAGAGACGACAGACGCCAGGCGAGAGAGAAACAGAAGAGACCAGGGACAGATATACAGAGGAAAGCGAGGGAGGATGGAGTGGGAGGAAGGGAGAGAGAGAGAGAGTGTGTGTGTGTGTTGTGTTCGCAAATAAACCCGTCATAAGATTACCTTCTCTACTGTTTTGTTGTAATAAGGATAGCATTAGGTTTAAAGTGCTGTTTCGTTTCTTTCAGTACATAGAAGTTACAGTTCCGTAGTGGAATAGTCACTAATAAAAGCAAATTAAAATTATTACCCGAAACACAAAACATTTTCGCAAACCACCTTGTATTAATTACAGTCACATAAATGAATATTTGGGTTTCTTTAATCTTACTATGGTTCCCAATAGACTATATTAGCATACACCCACCCAGTTTTGTGTTAAATAAAGTTCGACCATGACTAAGATATCCTCTCTGTAAAGCACATGAGTATCTGAACAAGAAAAAGATAATTCATCAACTACAATAAATTCCTGAATAATGGTCTTTCTTGTGTCAGTTAGATTCACAATGTAGTTTTTCCAATAATCTAAGTCAGATCTACAGAGCATTTTACAATATTTTATATTATATCTATTCAAATCATGTAGACCACTATTGTGTACCGTCAATGAGTTTTTCAGTGATGGTAGTTACTAAATATCTTGTGAATTTCATCGTTCTTCTCTCTGTGTGACATGTGAAAGAAAATGGCCACGGTTATCCACCATACTAGGTTTGCTTTGAGGAGCAAGAATTGCTGTAATTCATGAAAAGAAGACAAAGAGATTATGGAACTGACAATAAAGTATTAGGAACAGGCTGCTATAACTCAGTAAACAGTGTAATAACAAACTGAAGACTGTAAAAGTTTTAGTCATGGTCATAATACACTATTAGGTATCCAATATTACTGGTACAACCTGTTCCCCATGGTTCTCTCATGGTTCACATAATAAATTCATATATTCGAATCTATATATTAGAATATGAATTACCACAATATACAATGTCGGATAAGGTTCTAATTGAGTAAATTACAGGGTTCTCGGCTACTTACCCACACCCTTTTTCTCTTTCTTTTTTTCCTTCTCTTTTTTCTCTATCAGATTCCGATGACTGGTGTGCAAAAATGGCTTGTGTTGTATACGATAGAGAGTAGTTAGTTAAATCATATTAAACTATACCATATAGTTAATATAAGCGGACAAATTGCTGCTTCCAATCTATTAAAATTAACCAACTTTCAAAATTATTGTCATGGTTTGACGTCTACATAGACTAGTTTTCTTTTCTTGTTGCCTCACTGAGTCTTCTTTATTTATGTTGTTGAGAATTGGAACGTGAACGTCTAAATAAGGTAAGTACATTAACAAATACATAAGATGAAATAAATGGATAATGAGAGAAATCAACTAATAGAATATTTTTTGAATGAATATACAAATAAAAAATAGACATGGTTCAGTAAAAGAGGACAACAATAACTACAATCATGATACTCGGAAGTATAAACAAATTGCACAGTAGATTAATAAATTGAAACAATATTTTGATGAATGACTTTTAATAACCTAGTGATAGACAACTAAGCAATTTCTATTTTTTAGTTTTAATGACAGAGAACTCGACCCAAACAGTTGTATTCCTACTTGATATTGATGAACTTAGGGCTAGCACTACCTACCAGTGGATGTTGGTACTATCAAGTGATTCTCTTCCTCCCCCTCCACCTGAATTGGCGGCCAGAGAAATGCGACGGGAGACTTAGTCTCTACATTTATGTCGTCGATTGCCTTCTCTGCCATTTATTACATGCATGTTATGTATTGCCTCACCACCTCTTCAAACCACACTCCCTTGTAATTGTTTAGAATAATGCAGACAAGGGTGTCTGCCAGAGTGGTGGTCTTTTAGTTATCCTGCTGTTGATACGAACGAAACTTTTGCTCTTTTGCTAAGCTTTCTACTGTCTTGTCTTTGTACTTGTCCCTTGTCGAGATTTTTGGTCTTTTAAAATAGACTTGGGATTTCAAGAACCTTTCACGAACGCTGTAGTAAGCATGTGTTTTAGAATTTAGCGTTTATTACTGGATTTTTATTGTATAACAACTTCTGAATCATTATAAGAGTTTAAATTATACTCTTATAGAAGTCTACAGGGTCTTTTACAAAGTGCTAGAACTTACGATTGATGAAAAATAACTTGGAATCCATCATTCTTCAAAGAGTGTGCTTCGGCTCACTACTACCAAGAATAACTGTTGGCTGTTTTTATTTATAGTACGGTAACCCTATAGTTTTTGTTTAGTATAAAGATTGAGTCAGCTGCTATAAATAAGTTTTCTAGGGGAAGAACACAATTTGTTGTAAAGTAAAAAATAAGTCTCATCATATTTAGTGTGCAATTGCGTAACATGACTATTTTACATCTTCCTTTATAAAGGATTAAAATTCTATAACTTGATATAAGGTAAGTGATTTTCATAAAGTTTCAGCAGATGAATTACTACTATATTCAAAGACATGTTTTACAAACAAATTATTCTAATTATTATAATGGTTTTGTTTACTTTTTAGAGCCTATCCGTGGGTTGTATATTTCTCAACAATACGCCTTCGTGCAACACCTTAATTTCTTTTTTGTTGATGTTAGCTTCACGTTCCACACAAAGAATCAGTATCCAAAGAGAGCTGATTACATAACTTTGGTGATGCTGGGTTTTTTTGGCTAACATTTGGTCCAACATCTCCCCATAATATGAGATCTAATGATTCCAATATTCTTTTTCATTCTTAAAGAGAGAGACTCCCCAATTAGAAAAGCCAAGTCTTTTATCAGTGATTGGTTATATCTTTTTTTCCTTCGTTTGCATTTTGGACTGGATGACCAAGGAGGCAATGATCTTTGCATCCATCTTTTGTGCCACAACATGATCAGAATAATTCAACTCGTTGCTGTTACTATGCGTTTCTTGTGCTTTTGGTAAACTCAGTCCGTGTATCATATCCTAGATGGTGTGTTTTTTTTGATGGATTGAAATAACTGCCTACCGCAACAAACATTCAAACCACCTTTTGTTTACTTGTCGACTTAAGTGCAATTTCAATATCTAATACTCATATACATGGTAGTCACTGCCTCTATGGTTTCGGGGATATTTTTGATAACTGGAACACAGCAATAAGCTATATCATTTATCCTCTTGTGCTTGTTTTGTTTGGTGGAACTTTTATATCGTAAGCTATGCTATAATGTGGTTATTATCTTTTCCACCTTTAGAGATCGTCACTGGTAATCACTCCTCATCAGAGCATATAAGTTAATCTGTGATGGAACAAAAAGCTATGAAAAGGACTTATGATTGTCCAGCAGCTTTGGGATCTAACTTACAGTTTTGTCCTCACTGCACATTTCAGTGCTGCAAAATAATAAACACTTCTTAAAAAAACAATTTTTCAAATCATTTCACACACCACAGTCTAATGTTTATGCAGTTGTGTTAATATTTAATAACAAAAAAGACCAATGTATTACCAACCATCGTATGCTTTAAGGTTTTTGTAATTTGTAGATTGAAGTTGTAGTATCATATTCATTACGCAACCCCTTTTTAATTGTGCATGTGTTGAACTTTACAACTTTATATCTTGTTTTTTGGTATTAATGTATGCTAGTTGCAAGTAGATCATATGCAACTAATCCTAATAATTATTTTACTTTTAGTGTTTTTTCATTTTTTTGTTTATTTACATGAACATTATAGTTAATATTCTGACCCTAGTCCAAATTTTTAAAGAACATCTTTTCAAGCACTTAACCAAATTTTTATATACTCGGGATCTCAACAAAAACACTACACCCTTACATTATTTTTTTTGCTAGGGTATAATTTATACTTGAACTTAAAAGTTTGGCTAGTTGTCTTCTCTTTAAACCCGGCCACCCTTTTTTTCTAAATTTATGGGTAGTTTCTTATAAACCTATACAGATTTCAAGTCCTCAAGTCCGTGTATTATCAAGCGACACCTGTGGTGGATTTTTTTACCTAATGGACGGAAAAAAACTTGATATTTAGTTCCAGAAAAATGTCTAAAGTAAATGAACATACATACAGTGGGTATTGCCCCCTACCCACCCCCCACCCTTCCAACTGCCCCCGACAGAATACTTTAGTACAGAAAATGTGTTTTGAGGATTAAGTATATATATGCATCCATAGATACAACACCTTCAACTTCTAAGATGACAGTTCTATTTATCATGTTGTTTTTGAGAATATTATTGTATGTTTTTGTTAACATAACCTTGGAGCTGCTATGTCATCACCTTTCAAATGATAGTACTGAGAGCAACAAGTGTTAACAACTACTGCTTGATCTTGATACTGACATTTTAAATAGATACACTACTTCCACAGATAATATCCCCCCTATTCGCTAAGGTTATAATCCTAAATTTATTTCAAGTAACCTTTTTGAAGAACAACCTTTTTTTTTGAAAGCTTAGGTAGTGAGTGTTCCAGCATTGATGGTGAGCTGGCAGAGTGGCCATTAATTAAGCATTTGTAATGTTCTCCATCCAATTTATTTATTTAATATATCACGAGGTAAGTTTTTTTGCTGTGTTTAGAAAATTAAAAGGAGCAATTAAAGCCAAATACCATCTTCTCCATCTCCTTAATTAATCATTTTAAAATCTAATCAAATGTAAATTAAAGTTTGATATAGACTCATCAAAAACAATTTGGAAACCCAGGACAAAATTACTTACACTAACAGTAAGTTTCAATCCATGCCAATATAATGATAATATATATATAATATATATAATATATGACTCCATAAAATATACAAGTAATAATTCATTCACATAACAAAATATCACCAAAGGGCTATGACTAAATGTAAACATAATTTACGTACACTAACATTAAGTTATTTCCATAATTCAAATTATGTCCATAATTCAGTCATCATTCATAAGGAACTGTTAAATCACTTAAAACAAAAATCTCATAATAGGCTATCGGACTGTCCTCGTCATTGTTAGTACCACCATCATCGCAATAACGTATCTCCAAAGCCTCAGTAGTTGATGATGTGAGAACTTATATGAAACAAGGGTAGAAAACCACCCAAGCTTACAACATCTTGTTCAAGAGATCCACAATCCATCTCCATCCATAATGGATCACTAGTTTAGAAGTTCCTGTGACAGACTTGAATCAGAACAACCAAGATTCACCAGAGTAGTCATTACCAACAATGAAGGTACAATTTGAGGACTACCAAAAGAACATGGACAGTTGGAAGAACTAGCAACCATTATCAAAATGACCAACGAAAATTCCAATAAGTTTTTCGAGACAACATAACCATATGTTAAACTAACACCATCAACATAATAACTGTCATTGTATGTCCTGATTGGTGATGAAAAGCATCAGTGGGTCCAATATTGGTAACCAATAACTTTACCACATACTTCCTTTATACCCTTTACTAGGAGAGAGAAGTAAACCTGAGCCTAACATCCACCAGTATTACCAGAAGGTCTACCACAAGCTCTTACACATTAGACGTATATAACCTAAACCCTGGAGGACATTGTGTGTTGGATAGACATATTTGAGGTAAGCAATCCTAGTCCCAATGTCCTTTACTACTTGTTTTTCTTACATAACCCTCCATAATGACCAATAGACAGTAGTTTGTGTCGCCTTACGGTAGCTACGTATAAATATTACCTGATGGACTATGAGGCCAATGATCTTTAATATCAGCACATGACCCAGAATATATGAAGGAGGAGGTTGTTGAGAGAGAGACTCAATCTTTTCTGGGGGCTAGTAGATAGTCTTTTGTACACAGATCGTGGACCATTCTCTTACAGAGATAGATGACTTCTCATCTTTAGCTAGAGACAAAGCAGTTTGTCAAATTTGTCGTTATAGCTTGCAACTGCTTGTTATCAGTAGATGTTGTTTAATTGAGAGTTACCACAAGTAGCAATAACTTAAACTCTTGAGCATCATAAAGAAAGCTGCTAATCAAGATATTATAAGACAAATGAGGACAACCATAACGAAGGTTAAAGTAAAAAATAGTGCCCTTTACCTTCATCACCCCGCATCAAATCCCATTGATGACTATAAACGTCATTGAGACAAAAGAGTCTCATAATTGTAAAATAAGTGCCAAGACTAATAACATCTTATAGTTTTGAATAATTGTCCTTATAAAGAAGTTCCATTAATAGGCTTATTCAAAATCCCATTGACTATAAAGTCAGTGAGGAAAAGGAGCCTCATAGTTGTGACAAAAGTACACAAGAGTGACCATAGTTTGAATAATTTTCCTTACAAAAGAGGAAGTACTATTAAAATAACTGTCTATGACATACAATAGTACATCCACACTCTTACATAGTCATAGCTTATTTAAAATAATGCTTGATAAGATATCTCACTCACCAATCAATGAGGACAAAAAGCCTCATCGTGAAAATGAGTGCCAAACTATAAACAGATTTGCCCCATTTTTCAATGTAAACTTAGTACTATTCTTGCCTTGACAACTAATCAAACGATCTGTAATAATGCAATTACATAAAGCTTTGTTCACATTCAGCACTGACTTAAACAAGAGCCGTTTATATTAATAAACTTTAAACATCATAGCATTGAAATATAAATTTTGTGTGTAGTTGATAAAGAATATTTTTTCTGTATATTACAAGTTCATCTGGTGTGCGTGTACTAATTAGTACATAAAACCCTCCAATATACTAGTACTAATATTTTTAGTCTTATTGGGAGGGTTTTATGAATATATATTGGCCCCATGACAAACCTAATTGAAGAACCAACCCAAGAATAACTCATCTAAATTATGCATATATGTACACATACACGTGACCCTCAATAACTTTGTAATGACCCAGTAAACTTGTAATGATTACTTATAATGACTTAACTCACACTTGTGATAACTCAACAACTTGCAATAATTCAGTAAACTTGGAATGACTCAGTCAACTTGTATGACTCAGTAAACTTGTACATCCATGATCAGTGTTGTACATACGTTTTAGCCCAAAATGTCTGATATAATGTTTTTACTTGTATGCATGACTCATCAAAAAACGCAACCAATATTACCTTGTACATGTACAAAAACACTGAATGGGAACAGACCAAGACAGAACCTCTACTATAACCAGATATGAACTTGATTCGCCTGGCGATAAAATGAAGTTTGGCATTGAAAACAAACTCATGCATATTATATATTATATATATAATATAAGCTATATATATATAATTATTATATATACATATCACTTTTTAATCAAAAAACACTACGAAATTACCGCAGAAGGTTGACCTCCTAACTCCAGAAACATTTAATTCAAGACAAACATGATAAAAGTCGGAAAATGGTTATAAATTCAACCACTTAGTCCCTAGCCCTGCCTGGACTGAGGACAAAGTACAAGTAAGATACCAGCATGATACAAGCATGATAACACGTGTAGTAGTCGGACCCACGCCAATACTAGAGAAGGAACGCCCACTTCCTTTGCTAATCAACAAAAGTCCCATTCTGGAAGATGGTTGGACTCGATTGCTCTCTCTATTCTTGATGTCCATGTCTCTTCAACACTCTAACTCGAGAGTCTATTGCCCAAGAAATGATGAGTGGTTCAGGAGATATGATGTTGAATGAAAGCTGTCCTGTGAATATAAAATGTCAAGATCTTCCTGCTAACTGTTTAAAATGTCAGTTTAATGACAATTGTACTGTATGGACACTCACTAATGTTACTTGTACACCACTGGACCAAGTTGTGTGTGAGGTAAGGGGACAGATGATCTTGTGTAGCTAAACATATGTGTTACTACCTTTTTTTAAGTGGAAGGATTTAGCCACAAGCTGTACGATGATATATATTGTCGAAGTCTGTTTTAAACCCTTCATTAATGCCCTAATTATGTTTTCCATTTTTGTTTATTAGCAAATTATGACATTGTATGATCTTAATTCATAATGACTAAATTTGGCAAGAATAAGAACCATCTGGTGAATTGCTTCTAAAGTGTTTGGAGGGTTTAAAATTAGCCATATCTATTATGAATATTGTGGGGATTAATTTGTAGAAGTTACATAAATGCTGTTAATTGCTAAAATCTCATCAAATTTTCACTTGTTATATAATGATACTAATAGTATGATCCTTCTTGGAACATGTCATAATTAAATAGTATATACTCCTACTTAATTAATAGTTTTTTATTATAATATTAATACAACTTATTTATTTCCTTAGGGAAACTCTACAATTGAGCGCACATTTATTTGTCGTTATTGTTATCAGTAACTGTTTACCTTTGAATTAACCTGTTGTGCTCCTAGTACCACTTGTAAGCGTACGTTAATATATTTTTATTGATAACTACCATAGCAACATCACTTTATTTTCAGGTACGAGGGACACCTATACCAGGAAATACATCCAATTGTTTCAGCTTTGAACACTGAATTTGTGCATAGGTAAATTAAAATATAACTTTTAGACAAAATTAGACCCCAAAAGTTTGATTATAGACCTCTTATTTAGTTTAATTTGTAAGCACTCTAAAAAATTTGAAGCAAAAATAAAATTGTGTTTGATTTTGAATATTCCAATATTAAATTTTGACTCATTTTTGTAATTTATAGGATAAAATTTTTGAACATATGTGCATGTTTGCCATATATTTTATTTCATATAGTTGTCAGGATATACAATTTTTATTAAAGAATGTATACATGTCTATTGAAGACAAATTAAACATTATATTAACTGAGATAAGAACACAATTGACTTTAATTTGGTCAATAGTAGTTTTAACTTAAACTTAATGACCAAATTAAACTATATTGTGTTAAAACAATTAAATAAATCAAATAAGTAAAGTTCCATTTTTTAAGAATATTCACAGTATCCTTTGTTTTTTTCCCTTGCTTTATCATTTAGCTTTTCTATGTTACACAATATTAGCTTAAACTTATATTATCTATAGGGTCTAGGGTCATTCAAAAGAAACTTCCTTGTAATTATACTACTGGTATAAGATGGTCGACCGGCTTTTTTATTAAGGTATGTTAGATTATGAATGTACAATCGCATGACAGTCACATGATATCTCTCTGGTATGATATTTTTAGAATTTTGCTAATGTATGGTGTTGTATTACATATAGTAAGTATTCCCATGTGAAGTACTCATGTGATTAATTTTTGCTATGTAGACTATGGTTGGTTTAGCATGTAGTAGTAGTCATGTGATACCATTTGATTATCTTGAACCATTTTATTATGTGTAACTGTTTTTTTTGTCTTTCCATGTAGTATTACTCTGGGTGGATTTGGTATTGATAGATTTTTACTTGGGTCTGGCGATCTGGTCTTGGAAAACTTTTTTTCATTTGGTGGATTAGGGTGGTGGTCCAATATTGGGACGTTATTTTAATAGCTACTGGTTATTTTGACTCCAGAGAATGGACAGCATACATATATTAAATGTTTTATTAGGGGTAAATATGGGCGTGTTTTTGTTTCTATTATTAGTTTATGTTTTTTATTTGACCCGTACATTACCTTACTATTGATTAATAGAGATTATAGGTACTCTCCACTTGATCCCTACATCATACTATGACACTCAGCAAAGCTAACTACAATGCTTAGCTATATTATAATGCAATGAAAAACTACAATAGCGTGAATCATTTTTGACAGCATAGTATTATTGCCTTTGTAAAAAACCAAGCAAATGAAATATTACTATGTAACTATAGATATTAAGAATTAATAGTATGGGAAATCATTGATGTTTTGGATGCGTTTATGTGAAGTTTAGACAGGCTAACTCCCCACCTATTTTCATGATATCGAACTCATTGAGAAAAGAGGGGAACGAAAGTTTAAAAGCTGGTCCCTTATGAGGGAGCAGTTGAATTGTATGGTAAGGTGCTAGAACTCGAGCCCAACATCCATATTACTTACAGTAAATCAAAGTGTTTCATACTGTCGACTGGTAAGTATGAACTGGCTCACGAGTGATGTTGAAATTTTGTGAAATTTGAACTCAAAATGGGGAAAGGCTATCTTAGAAGTAAATGCTCCTCAACCTTCTGCAAAGGTATGATGAACCAAGAGAGGTAGCTCTGTGTTTGGGTTTATTCCTGTGAGATCACATTTGGCTGTTGATATAGTGACAATGGCTTGAGCGGGAAAAGCCCCATGCCATCAAAGTATTCACTGGTACTTGATGAACCTTGGTGAAGCTATTCCGACTACAGTGTTGCTTTTCTGTCCGAGTGTGGATATATTTTAATAGATGCTGTCGTATTACGTTTTATCTGATGCAAACAGTATGGCCCATGAGAAATTGTGTCATCTTTAATGGAACTGCCAAAATTACTAATAGAAGTCTTACTCATTCCAACAACCTTTTCAAATCTGTTTTTTCAGAGTGGGTAGATTGCGGCAGTTATTCATTTGATTCTCTTCCATTTACTGATCTTGATAGTGGAGCTGGAACTCTTTCTCAGAGAACGAAAAGCCTTACAATAGCCTGAAAAACAAGACTTCTCTCCATTCCTGCTCTAAGACAAGTTATCTATCCTGTTTTATTGTCTTGGCTATAACTACAATTGTATTTCATTGCAACGTACTCTGCCAGGCTTATACTGGGTCACGTCACAGTGCATACCTAGGACATGCCTGTCTTGGTTTGTTGATAGTGAGTATGCTTTTGATGATCCTTTCTACACAGCCTTACACCTACTGTCCTGAATGGTATTACCAAGCATTTATCGCATGAGAGGTACCCCATGACAGAGAAAGAATTAACTAACGAGGTCATCTGCCATAAAATGGACTCTCTGCTCTCATAAACTTCCGACCACATAACAAGAACTATGACATTATTAAAGAACATTACCAGCATGCAGTGAAAAGTTTCACGAAAATATGTGCTAAAGTTGTTAGTGAGTTTACTGGATCGTATGACCTCAAAGGGAGTCTGTCAAGCTGGAGTTTTAGTTTTTTTTGGATCTTGATAACAATCCAGAGGCATCGCGTTGGACATGGCAACTAAATATTTAACAGATATCGCAAAGAAAGAAAATAATATTCAACTTTATTGATGCAGAAAATATGCTCTACCTTACAGGTATTTAAATTAAGATAAAAACTTTGTTCTTAATGATCACTAACAACCTATATATGTAATGTTAATCAAAATTTATTTTGCACTTCCAAAAAGTCACTTACACAAGAATTGTCCAACTATAGCCAGTGATACTTTAGTTTTATATTAATATTTTGAAAACCAAAGAGTTTAGAAGCTTTTATAGAATTACTATACCACAGCCAAAACATATAGCAAGAGACAAAGGGACAAGGAGACCATGTCATATACATATTGTTGTAAGACATAGTTTAAAGAAAATCTAAACAAATCTTTACCAAATCTATTATATATACACTTTTTAAACCAATGTAGCTTCAGAATCCTTTTATTACATGTATGATTTCTATTTTTGTTAGGTATCTTTTGTTCAAGCTTTAAAGAATTTGATTATGCCAAGAAAGTGGGTTCAAGAATGGAGAAAATCTGCTTCTCTCATTTGATTTGCTACTGTAAGTGAGGTAATGGTGTTTCTTTCACTTGAAAAACGAACTTCCAGGGTACTTTTTACTAATAGTCCGGGATTTTGGTCTTGGTGGGAGCAATTTTGTCTAAAAGATGAATTTCCCTGTTGATTCTGTAGATGCATTCATTCGTTGGAAGAGTCTCTTTACTGAACTAAGAGCAGTCCTCCTCCAAGTTAGGTCTGAGAAACGCTTACGTGATCTGCATTTCGTTTCACTGTGAAAAGCATGCAACTCAAGATCCTACTCTTAAAAAGTGAGCCACCCCATCCCCCTAAAAGAAATTTAAAGCAATTGAAAGTAAGCTGTTGCCCAGAAATGTATTGTTCCAGTTATCAATGCCTTGTATATCCCAACAGAAATCTGAAAGTATCCAAACTGTCTTGAATGAGAGTGACATTGTCTTAGATTATTAACACATTCAAACATTTACAATCCTGAATATCGTGATCCTCCAGAGAGTCAGCCCCAAGGCCCTGTGGCAGAGTAGTATCAGACCACAAGATGATCCATTCCCTGTTTCACATCGACAATCAAAGAGTATACAAACTCTCATACAGTTACCAAAGCCCTATTTACGAACTGTGGAATAGTTTTACATAGTTTCATCCCAATCATGAAAGATCTAGCTGATGGGTGCTGTTTTGTTTTTTTCCTCCTAATGTCATGTGAGTATCTTTTTTAAACCAATGTAAAAAGGCTCTTTATCTGCCCAGACGTTGATCTGCTTTTGCTTTTCCTATTGATCAACTACCGATAACTGATTCTCAATGGGACTACAAAACCATTGCATGAGTGTTTTTCAGTGTTACATTTTGTCCTCACCTCGTGAACTTCTTCGCCAAGTCAACTGTTTATTGCATTTACAAAAGATACTATATTCCTCTGGGAACTGGCCCCACTGAAGGCAGTAGTGACCACTCTTCACTGAAAGACCAACAAATACAAGAATCTGATTTGCCCCTCAAAATGCAAAGGGAGGGGTCCTATTGACAGGCAGAATCTATTTGTTGACAAACTTAAGTGTTATATAATTGCAAACCCTAACTTCAAGCTCGAGCTACCATATAGTCGTCAGAACAGGTTTTTCTTTTAGTTTTGTTTTCAAATCGTTATTGACTTCTCTTGATTCTCTTCCTTGGCCTCAGTGCACCAGCTGATGATGTTTGATCACTGACTTAGTTGCATCAAAGAAAGAAGCTGAAAATGTACATCTTTTATTATCAATGATGATGAAGCTTGAAGTTTTTTTGAAGAACCAATTGTGGGGCTCAGAAGCAACAATATAAAATTGCTTGATCTTCCGCCTATCTCCATTTGTTCTTTCCATATAGCTACTCATGGACTATTCAGGAAAGAACAAACCCGTGAGTGTTGAGGGTTTCGATACAAGGGAAACTTTTGGATGAACACTCAACACCGTCAAGTGGGATACTCCTAGCTGGTGCTTAGCACATTTAGAAATAAACACTATAGTAAGATGGGATCCAAAAAGCTGGAACGGGTCACATGAATGCTGTAGCTTGCCTGTGGTATGCAACTTTGATAACACCTCGGCTCGTCTTCATTTCAACCTGTAATTCTTCAGTTGGCTTTTTCTTCCAGACCCACTCAAGAGATATGCCCAACATTTTACACAAGCAAGTTCCAGCAGCTGGTGCTGACCTGTTATATTGCTACATTAATGGACAGTAACTGATAGTGAAACAGCTGAATTTGTTTTTCTTATTTCTATATCAATCCATTTTGTAAATACTCCCATTGTCGACCTTTCTGGAAGCTATTACTAATGCCAAGCAAGTAATGCAGGCAGCAGGAAAATCAATGTTTTACTGGGGAGAGCATTTGTTGTGTAATGGTCTGGACCAATCCTTTATAAGACCAATGTATATTCTTCGTATTGAATTTAATTTATTTGTGTATGTAATTTCTGTATGATTTTGAAGTTAATTTACTTTGTAATTCATGGAAACTTGAGTGTTTAAATAAATTAGTTAAATGTTTTAAAATTAAAAAAGCATACATTTATTTTTGTTTCACATACCACATCAGAGTATATCTATTAAACTAGGAATTGCAATTATTAGCTAATTAAAAATCAATAATATAATATTATATATGATATGATGTATATTATTATAGTAATTGATACTAATAAATTATGAACCTGTTTATTGTGGTTGCCAAATTTGCAATAGTAGTATTTACATCATTAATGATGTAAGATTGGAGTTTTAAGTAGAAGATATGTCAATCTTGGACTGTGATTAATGTCAGAATTGGGGCCAGCTATTTGTTCTAGTGTAGAGTTCTTTAATAACTCAATAACTTTTGTGTCTTAGTATTAAGTGAATCTGTACAAAATAAAAATGAATGGAAAAATGGTGATCAGAATGTTATTGGTAGTTGCCGTATAGTTAGTCTATTTAAATGAATAATGAAAAGATCAAAATGTATGCTGGATTCTAGTCATTTAATATACATATACTGTTACTTTACAACATATTTAGCATTTCTATGACATAATTAAAAGAATGACTACAAACTCCATGGGTAAGTCTTGAGGCCAAAACTTCTGAAAAGGAAAGGGAATGGCTGGCCTCAAAAAATAGCATAACCAGATGTATGTCAGTGTATTATATATTTACCTGTGTTAGCTATACCAGCTATAACAAAAGCCAATCCTATACTACCTATAGTCTGTTGAAGACCAGTGATACAAAATGGCCTCCATAAAGTATTAAACTGTGGCTCAGTTCTTCTCCTCTCTTGATCCTTAATTAGATTTATCATCAATGTAAGTAGAAGTATGTGTAAGAAACAGTTTTTTTGGTATAGTACTTATGATCCCGGTTATTGCTTGGAAGATCAAGGGTCAAATCCAAGTCTAACTACTCCATCTCTGTCAGTGGTAACATAAGAAGTTTTGTAGAGATGAGTACGTAGATGGAAGAGCATCAATGAATCAAATGTTTCTATAGATGTAAAGGGAATAACAAAATTTATTCACATCCGTATATGGAGTCATACTAAACAATGGGAGTACAAAGAAAGGATCGTTTACTAAAGGCAATATTAAACAAAAGAAGATTTTTTTTTAAGGGGAATCTCATCTAGTAAACGTTCCTCATTTTATCCTTCATATCCATCTCCCATCTTATGTCACTATCAAATCTTCAGAGAATGTTTTTTTCCCTTATATACTTGTAAACTCTGTGCCATTGGTTTTATTTAAGAACCAATTTTTGTTAATACAAACATGGGATTTAAAAATAATCTAAAATTTTTACAAAAGACAAAAATTAGTCTAAAACTACAACACAAACAAAAACAAGTTCCACTTGGTAGTATATGTTCTCAAAAGAACCAAAAAAAACTCGTTACACTCATTTAACAAAAATCTACATAAGAAGCTATTTGCAAATATCTTCAAGATTGGTTCCCCTCATCAGCACAAATACGGATCTTGATCCAAAAGCCTCAGTAGTTGATGATGTAAGAACTTTTAGAAACCAGGGTAGACCAGAACGCATTACACCACATCTTGTTCAAGATGTCCACATTCCATCTCCATTCCCACAAGTGGGATCATACTGTGTAAAGTTCTGTTGATACCGCTTGAGTCAGAACAAACCAGCCTCACAGAAATAGTCCAATTCCAACAAATGAAGGTACAGACTGAGGACTACCAGAAGAACATGGACAGTTGTCCCCCCTGATTAGCACAATTATCTAACTGGCCAGCAGGCAAATGTCCAGATATGGTTTTTACCGAGGACTATGAACCATATGTTAAATCTAACACACCACAACCCATAATAACTATCAATTGTATGTCCTGAATGGGCCTAGGAAAAGCGTTTACAACCATGAATTATTTTGGTAACCAATAATTTTACCATACACTTCCTTATACCATTACTAGGAGGAGAGAAAGAAATAAAACCTGAGCCTGACATCAAGCAGACAGAAGTACCAAAGGTCTACCACAAGCTCTTACACAGTTTAGAGGTATACAATCTAAACCCAGGAGGACACTGGTGAGTTGGATCAGACATGTTGAGTAAGCAATCCTAGTCCAAGGGTCCCCCCTTTACTCTTACATAACTCCTCCATATGACAATAAAAAGTAGTTGTGTCTCCATTACTGGTAGCTATGGTATAGTAACCTGATGATTATAGGCCAATAATATTTTTAATATCTGGGCACAACAACCCAGGAATATATGAAGGCGAGGGAGGTCGTTGTAAACTATTACTCCACAGAGAGAAAAATGACTAGTTATCCTTAGCTAGAGACAAAAAATCCACTTGTCAATCTCTATTATTGAGATCTTGACAACTCTTGTTATCATCTAGATGTTGTTAATTGAGAGTTACCCACAAGAAAAGCAGTAAACTTTAAACTCTTGAGCATCAACAACAAGCTTACCAATGAAGATTGTCCCCCCCCAGACCCTAGCTAGAAAGAAAAATGGAAAGAGACATAGCTGCCCTTCCAATATTGTGTTCTTTGTTTGTTCTTGTTTTAAAGTTGTTATAGCCCCCGTCAATGTCCCAAGCTAAGACTGAATGAGCTAGGACAATAGAGCCTTATTTTTGTTATGACAAAGGAGGGGAAAGCTGCACGAAGAAGTCCATAATAAAATGATGTTGTATTTTATCTTACCACATACTAAAATAACAGATAATGAAGGGTTTTCCTCCACAACTAAATATAATGTAACACAAATTTCACTTGTAGAAAAAGTGTACATGCAATTTTTCTTGAGCTGTGCCCCAATCAGTGTTATTTATTGTTATTATTGTTATTATTCAAATTAATTTTTAAAGCCTGTATGAAGGAAAATTGATAACTAAGATCACTAATCAATTAATAAAGTAATTGCTCATTTAACAAAAGTTTTTCATAAGGAAGCTATCGCAATATCTTTCTCATTGTTATGGACCACCATCAGCCCACAAATACGCATCTCCCCAAAGCCTCAGTAGTTTTTTATGATGTGAGAACTTTATGAAACCAAGGGGTAAGACCAGAAGCATTAACAACAATCCTGTGTTCAAGAGATCCACATCCATCTCTCATCCCATAATGGATCACTATTGTAGAGTTTCTGTGATGCACTTTTGAGTCAGAACAACAACCAGACTCACAGAAATAGTCATTAACCAAACCCCAATGAAGGTACAGACTGAGGATTACCAGAAGAACATGGGACAGTTGACAGTTGGCAAATAGAAGCAAATATTATCTAACTGGCCAGCAGCAAATGTCCAGATATGTTTACGAGGACATGAACCATATGTTTAAAACTAACACCATCAACATAATAACTGTCATTGTACGTTCTGATTGGGTAAGAAAAAGCAGCAGGGGCCCCAATATTGGTAACCAATCACTTTACCACACACTTCCTTATACCCTTTTACTAGGAGGAGAGAAATAAAAACTGAGCCTGATCCACCAGAAGTACCAGAAGGTCTACCAAAGCCTCTTATAACTATTAATATTACCAACTAAAACCCAGGAGGACACTGGTGAGTTTTTTTTTTGGATTAGACATATTGAGGTAAGCAATCCTAGTCCAAAAGGTCCTTTACTCTTTACCTAACTCCTCCATATAGACAATAGAACCAGTAGTTGGGTTCTCCATTACTGGGGGTAGCTATGGTATAGTAAACCTGATGGACTATGAGGACAATGAGTCTTTTTAATATCTGCACATGACCCAGGAACATCTGAATGATGAAGTTTTTGAGAGAGGGGACTCCAATCTTCTGGGCTAGTTTAGATAATCATTTTAAACACAGATCGTGTGTACCATTGCCTTACAGAGATAGAAGAACTTATACATCCTTAGCTAGAGACAAAAGCAGCTTGTCGATCTTATTATTGAGATCTTGACAACTCTTGTTATCAGTAGATGTTGTTATAGAGGTTGAGAGTTACCACAAGAAGCAGTAAATGTAAAACCCTCTTTGACCATAACAACAAAAATAACTAATGAAGATTGTCAAGACTAGTAGATGAAAAAAAAAATGGAAAGAGACATAGCTGCCAGTAATGGTGTTCTTTGTTTGCTCTCTTCTAAAGTTGTTTTTTTATAGCCCAGGTCCCCAATGTCAAGCTAAGACAATTGAGCTAGGACAATAGTGCCTTACAGTTATGAAAAAGGAGGGGGAAAAAACAAGTTAAAACCAGAGTCCCGCCATACAAATGATGTTCCTGATATTTGTGATCCTACCACAATATTTTAAATAACATACTATTAATAATATCTAAATTGATGGAGCCCCCCCCCTGTTTTTTTCTTGCAAAAAAGCCACAATAAATAAGAATTATTAATGTGCAAGTAGTGCCGGTCTATCACTAAGGGACAAACACTAATTGATATGTTTTCAAAACTATCTACTGTGTCTTGGATACAGTACATATGCACAAAAAATGTAGAAACACACCATTGTAACATGTTCACATGAGAACCTTGACTAGTTCAGATGGGTTCATCATAAACATTGTATCTATATTTTTCTGATATATAAACAAACAAATATTGTACAGTCTAAACAAATATTTAAGTATCAATTTTATCTGCATGAGACACAAGGAAGTAATGTATTTATAGAAAATTTAATATTTAAAACTACTGGTTTGCAATAACTGATTAAAATAAGGTTATTGAAACATAATTAATTTTTAAATGCGTCAATATACCCCCCTTGGGATACAACTGACTTGGTATTTATAACTCTTTCCTCAGTATGTACATATAAAGTAAATTTTATTGATTATATAAGGAATAAGACACAGTAAAATTGTTTTGAAACCCCCCCCCAAGTCTTTATTAAAGGGGAGGTGATATAAATTTCGAAAATAAATGTATAAACTTGAAGCAAACGAGGTTGGTAAACACAATGATGAAGGAGTGACGACGTATGATTAGCAGACTGTCTTCAAAACACCACTATACTCGTTGTCTCTTGTAAATAGTCTTGAATAATAGGGTTTAATAACTTTTTGTTCTTTATGAAAACGTTCTTTTTCTACTATAACAATATGTGTCGATATGATTAGTCATAAAGATAATTACCCATCCATTATAGTAGATCTCACAGTACCATAGTAATAGGGATGATGAGGGATTATCCATAACGAGACAGCCTCATAGGACCATTAGATATAGCTATAACATAAAGAATATTGAAACAATACCAAGATGCATAAGATGTTCCTTCCCTAAATATATCACATAGACATTATGATTTGTGAGTACATGTTACAAAAAAGTATATGAAAGTCTTTTATTGTAATGTTAATCTACCATGTAGCTCTGGTTATAATTAAATTGGACCAATATTTACATGGATAAATGATAAGCATTATTGTAGTTACCACTAACTATTCATTATAATACACACACCTGTTTGAGATAGTAAAATAATTGACCCTTGTAGAGAGAGATATCTTTTGTTTACTTAACAAATGGTATATTTATAACATTAAATTACATAGTAATGTTTGAAGTAAATGTGTTGTACATGTGAGTGACATACAAGTTAATAACTGTATGTAATATCCTTTCTATCAATAGCACATATTACCAGCATTGTTATTGTGGAATGCAAATTAACAACATAATATTGAGATCTATGGATGATAAAAATAATTTAATTATACACATATAAGAAAATATTGAAAATTTTTTTTGAGGTCTTTTCACAAGTGTTGCGATACTTACTCAGGTCACTGTTGACACCTAATATTATCTTATTTAGTAAGTTTTACATTTTTAGTATGTTAATTGTTACTATAGGATAATCCTTTTGTCTTCAATTTATCTCTTAAAAATCAACTCTTTAGCAGTCATAAATAATCATTGCATTCTCTTGTGCTTATTAGCCATTGTATTTGAAAGGTTATCTCCTCATCAATAACCCTTTACTTTAAAAAATCTGGTATTGTATATGGTATGTCATAGTAGTCTACTACTTCTTTTTTCCTTCTTATCACACTGACTTAAATGTAGAGATTTATTGTAAAAATGTACAGAAAATTGAAACAACTTTTTAAATGTGTTTTTCCTTTTAAAATTATCAAGCCTTTATGTAGACAAATGTTATAAACCAATTTAATATTATCTAACTGTATAAGATTATTTGTTGTGCTTGAGAAATGCATTCAGAGCAGATAATTTCTTAAGTATTTTATAAAATTATAATTATACATGTTGAAAAAGGAAAGTCGGTACTAATATCTTTGCTGTTTGATTGTTAATATTATTTCAAAGATAATTAACGAAACATTTACACAATGTCAGGAGATAGCAAAAAGAACAGAAAAATACACGAGACAGTTCACCAGCAATCATCATATTTGACAGGCTCAGATTATAATAATAATCCGTAGGTATGGATGTTGCGGTGTATGTATTGAAAACTTCCCCATTTATCATTGTACAAGTAAATAAAAAAACTTTTAAAAAATGAAAGGATAGTCCCAATCAATTACGTTTGGTTTTAAACTGCTTCCTTTGAACCTCTCATATATCAGATAGAAGATAATACAGCGTGGGTGAGGTGAGTGGGTAGGTGTGGGTTGTGTCTAGATGAGAACAATTTTTGATAGCATAGACACTTCCACACGTCACTCTGTTTGGGTCTTAATATTAATACTAGATTTTCTGGGAAGAATTGAAGCAGCAACTGTTTCATCCCCAACAGGATCACATTTCCTTAATTAAAATTCCATCTAGTTTTTTACTAGAAGCATCCTTAGAGATAAGCAGACCATTGCAAGTAACAAAAAAAAACAGAACCTTCGTTTTTCTACTTTGTCTTAACTCAGGCACGCCTTTGAGTTAATATATAATTATGATGAGGTTTATGAATGTGTTAAATTATGGTCATGGTCACTTGAATTCTATTAAATAATTGTAATGTATTTTAAAATATACAGTAATAAACTACTACCCATTTCGTTCGCTTTACATAGGGCCAGTCGAATTTTTGGTAACAACTATTGGACTTTTTATGGTTATTGATAAAACAATAGTAAACCAAAGCTCAGTTAAAACTGACAGAATGCTTTTTTGATTGTACTCGTTGTAGTGAAATTTAAATGACCATAAGAATTAGTTAATATATTCAATCTCTCTTAACAGTATTATAACTTGACAGTTTAGTCTAATATTAGTAACTGATTGTCATACTTCAGAAATATAGTGAAAAAAGATGATAAAGGTTAAATATTGATAAAGAGAGTTTTTAACATTTATTGGATAGTAATTACATAT
>NW_024533539.1:0-42500 GCF_016097555.1 Gigantopelta aegis | reverse complement strand
AAAAAAAATTTTTTTAAAAGGATTTTAAACCCTTTCCAATTTAAAATTAAAATTTTAAAAATAATTTAAAATTAAACCCCCCCAAACCAAAAATTTTTTTTTTTTTTTTATTAAATTTAAAAATTTTTTAATTTCCCTTTTTTTTAAAAAATTTTAAAATTTTAAAATTTTTTAAATTTTTTTAAAAAATTTTTTTTTAAAATTTTTTTGGAAATTTTTAAAAAAAAAAATTTTTAAAATTTCCCTTTTAAAGGTTTCCCCTTTTTGGGGTTTTTTTTTTTAATTTTTTTTTTTTTTTTTTTAAAAAAAAAAAAAAAAAAAAAAAAAAAAAAAAAAAATTTTTTTAAAACCCTAGGGGGAAAATAAAAAAAAACCCAAAAATTTTTAAAAAAGGAAAAGGGGGAAAACCAATTTTTTTTTAAAAAAAAAAGGGGGGGGGAAAAGGGGGTTTAAAAGGGGTTTTGGGCCTTTTAAATTTAATTTTTTTTAAAAAAAAAAATTTTTTTTTATTTAAATTTAAATTTTTAAAATACCAAATTTTTTTAAAACCGGGCCCTTAAATTTAAAAAAAGGGAAAAAAAAATTTTTTTGGGGGGGGGGAAAAAAAAAAAAGGGAAATTGTTGGGAAAACCCAAAAAGGGAAAAAAAAATTTTTAAAATTTTAAAAAATTTTTTTTTAAAATTAAAATTTTGGGTTTTTCCCCAAAAGGCCAAAAAAAAAAATTTTAAAAAAAACCAATAAAACCTTTAAATAAAATTAATTTTAAAATTTAAAAAAAAAAATTTTAAAATTTTTAAATTTTTGAACCCCTTTTCCCCCTTTTGGGTCTTAAATTTAAAAAATTTTGGAATTTCCCAATTTTTTTTAAAAACCCAAAAATTTAAATTTTAAAAAAAAATTTTTTCCCAAAGAAAAAAATTTTTAAAAACCCCAAAAAAGGCCCCCCTTTTAAAAAAAAAAATTTTTTTTTTTATTTTTTTTTTTTTAAAAATTTTTTGGGGCCCAAACCCGGGTTTTTAAATTTTCCCCAAAAAAAACCCCCCTTTTTTTTTCCTTTCCCCTTTTTAAAAAAAAAAAAAATTTAATTTTTTTAAAAAAAAAAATTTTGGAAAAAAATTTCCCCTTTTTTTTTTTTTTTTAATTTTTTCCCTTAAAAATTTTAACCCAAAAAAAAAGGCCCAAAGGGGGAAAGGACCCCCTTTTTTTAAAAAAAAACCCTTTTTAAAAAAAAATTTTTAAAAAATTTTAAAAAAAAAAAACCCCAAAAAAAGTTTTCCCTTTTTTTGGGGTTTTAACTTTTTTTTGGGGTTGTTTTCCCCAAAAAAATTAAAATTTTTTTAAAATTGCTTCCGGAAAAAAAAAAATTTTTTTTTTTTTTAAAACAAAAAATTTTTAAAAATTTTAAAAACCCAAAAATTTTTTAACCCAAATTTTCCCCCCCTTTTTTTAAAAAAAAAAAAAATTTTTAAAGGGGGAAAAAAAAAAGGAAATTTTAAAAATTCCTTCCCAAAAAAAATTTTTGGAACCATTTTACCTTAATTAAAAAAAAAAATTTTTTAAATTTCCCAAATTGGGGGGGTTGGGAAAAATTGTGGGGTCTTTTTAAATTTTTTAAAAAAAATTTAATTAAAATTTTTTGTTCAAAACCCCCTTTAAAAAAAAAAAAGGGGGGGGTTAAAAATAAAAAGGGGAAACCTTAGGTTTGGGGGGGTTTTTGGGTTTTGGGAACCCAAAGAGGGGTTTTTGGGAAAGGGGGGCCCCAAATTTTAAAAAAAAAACCTTTTTCCAAGTTTTGGAAAAACAAAATTTCAAAGGGCCCCCTTTTTTTTTAAACCCAAAAATCCCTTTTGGGGGGGGCCCAAACCCTTGGGGGCCCCCCAATTCCCTTTGGAAAAAAACCCCTTTTTCTTTCCTTTTTGTTAATAAAAACCCCCCCGGCCCCCCCCCAAAAACCCCAAAACCCTTTTCCCCAATTTTTTTTAAAAACCCCCCCCTATGGGCCAAAAATTTGGGTTTTTAACCCCCGGGTTTTTTTTCCCAAAAATTTTCCCCAAACCCCCCGGGCCAAAAACCCCGGGGGCCCTTTTAAACCCCCAAAAATTTTTTTTTTTTAATTGAAACCCTTTTAAATTTTCCAACCGGGGGGGCCCCAAGGCCAAAAATTTTTAAATTTAATTTTTAAAAGGCCCTTTTGGGGGGTTTTTTTTTAAAGGTGGGGGGAAAAAAAATTTTAAATTAAAGGGAATTTATTAAGAAAAGGGGTTTTGACCAAATGAATTGGTTTGAAAAAATTGGGGTTTTTTTTGCCTTTTTAAAAATTTTTTTTTTGGGGGATTAATTTAAAAAAAAAAAAAAATTTCCCCTTTTTTTTTTAAAAAAAAAAAAAAAAAAAAAAAAAATTTTTGGGTTTTTTAAATTATTTTTTAAATTTTAAAAAAGGGTTTTTGGGAAAAAAATTTTTTTAAATTTAAAAAGGAATTTTAAAAAACCAACCCAAAATTTTTGGGTTTAAAAAAAAAAAACCTTTTTAAAAAAATTTTTCCCCCCCTAACATTTTTTAAAAACCCAGGAAAAAAACCTTTTTTTTAAAAAATTTTTTTCCCTATCCTTTTAAAAAAAAAAAAAAAAAGGGGTTAATGGATCCGTGACATATTGGCAAAGAGGTTGGGAATCTGTCCACCGCCAGAATGTCTTCAGTCCCCTCTTAATTTCATTTCGGGGGACCTCTGAAGCTATTGCCAAATTGATCTAGTGTCTCTCGTTTGAACACTAGCTCCTTTTAATTTGAAATTTGAATGATCATTCGCTGGATACAACCTTAGACCACTAATCTAGTCCCCCTTTAAGCTTTCACTCAAAAGCCAAAATAATTTTGTATTATGTAAGGGACTTTTTAATTGTGCTACTGTTGTTTGAAGGTGACTTTCCTTGGCTCTCATTAAAGGTAAGCCTAGGAAAATAAAGCTTAACCTAAAACTGGTGGATTTGTAAGAATGTCTCTTGGACTTGAATGGAAGCTAATTAATGAACTAATTGATTAAGATGGTCGGTTTGACTTGAGCTGACGTCATTTATTTAGAATTGGGGCATTATTTTTCAGGTGATTTCTTTAATAACTCAATAACTTGTGCCTTAGACTAAGTAATCTATACAAACAAAAATGAATGAAAATGTATCAAATTTATTGGTATTTGGTTAGTTATCTATTTAATAAGTGAAAAGCCAAGGTTTTTGGGTCTAGCATTTTAAAACATAATTTATTTACACTTTACATTCATACATAATTAAAGAATACTACACCCATGGGTTCTTGAGGCCGAACTTTGAAAGGAAAGGAAATGTCTCCTCAAAACTAACATAAACATATATGTCATTTTTATATAATACCTTGTTAGCTTAAACAAACATAACCAATCCCCTTACTATGTCTTTGAAAAAAAAAAAAACAAAAATGGCCTCCACAAGGTATTAACTGTGCCGGTTCTTTCTCCTCTCTTTGACCTTAGTTAATTTTATCATCCATTGATAGAAGTATTTGAACATTTATAGTATATGACGTTATTTCTTGGAAGACAAGGGTACCAAGTCTATACTCCCTTCTGTAGTGGCAACAAAGAAGGGTTGTAAATGAGTAGTAAGGAGAGCATCACTGAATGAAAATTCCCGTAGAGTAAAGGAAAAAAAACAAATATCACTATTTGGATCTTACAAAAATGGGAAGTGCAAACTGAGGAATAAGAAAAGAAGTTCCTATTTTATTTATCATCTCATGTCAATCATCCTCAAGATGTTCTTATGTTTTGAGACCTATGCCACACTTTAACACAAAACCAATTATTATTAATAATACGACATGGGATTTAAGTTATTTAAGTTTAACAAAAACAAAATTGTTCTAAAACAGAAACCCAAACAATTCACTTTTAAAAGTTTCAAAAAAACAAAAACCATTACACTCATTAAACAAAAATTCTAAGAAGCATTGGAATACTTCACCCATCATTCCTTCTTACCAAATCCAATCCCAAACTTCATAGTTGATGATTGGAAACTTTTGAAACCCCTTTAGACCAAACTTCAACAATTTGTTCAAGAGTCCCCTCCATTCCATCCCTAATGGTCCTAGTTAATTTTTGGATGCACTTGTTCCGAGTTTAAAATTCACAAAGATCATTAACAAATGTGGCACAGTTTAAACCAGAAAAACTGAATTGGAAAACTAGAACATTATCAAAATGCCAACCAATTCTCTCACCTTAAGAAACTCAACTAATTTAAAATCAAATCAATTTAAAACGACAAAATTATTTACTTTATTAAGTTTCAATCCAGCAATTAAATACATAAATACAATTTCATCCCAAAAAATATGTTCTTTGACAAAATCTAAAAAAGCTCATTTCAATAAAACCATAAATTATCACTTTTCCTTTCTTATTGCAATGTTGCCTTCATCATTAAGGATTGTGATAAAAACATTACATCAAAATTTCATCATTGTTACATTGTATGTTAATAAGTATTGTATGGAAATTTTACATTCTCTACAACCTATAACAAGCTTGTTTACTTTTGGGAAATATCATCGCTTAACTATATTAACTAATGTGCTTAAATGGCAAATTTACACTATTTTAACAATTGTTTATAAAAATTGGTTTTTTTAATGGTAAAAGGTACCTATTTCATTTAATTCCCTTTTTTTTTATTTTGTAAATTCCATCATATTTCCATCATTTACCCCATATTTACTCGAATTTTTCCCTTGAAAAACATCATAAACCATGTGGATGATTAACCAAATGAAAAGCTTGTAAAGAATTGGGAAATTGGAAATAATGGAAAAACACAGTTGGAAATAAGCATTTTCCTGTGATCTAATATTTCTTAAAACCTTTGTTTCAAATTAAATTTTGTTATTTGAGAGCTTGCCCAAATCGAAACTTAACTCCAAAAAAGCAAAATAATGTCACATAAAATAGCTCCATAATCATTTTTTTTGGTACTTCTATAGTGTTTGACTTTCTTTTTTTGCTTTGAATTAAACCCCTTATAAATATAATTCACTCATAATAATTTCCTATGAATAAAAAAATTCTTTTGTCTGTATTATTCTAAACTAATTGTTAACAAACACATCAATTGTATATCCTGTTGTTTTAAGAAAATATTTGGTAATTACCTTTATACTATTTTTTTTACCTTAAATAGAGAGAGAAAAAATCACCTTTATTTCCTGCCACCAAAAAACAAAGCAACTGTGGCAAATTGTAACCAATCATTTTTTCCATTAATTCTATAATCTGCTGAGTTTTATTTACTTATTTGCAAATTCTCAAATGTCCAATCAATTTTTTTGTTATTAAACAAACAATTTTTAGACCTGTATTAAGAAAAAATTGACAATAATCCCAACCAATCAATTAATAAATAATTGGTCATTTAACAAAAATTCATAAGAAGCTTTGGAATATTTCACATCAGTTCCCTATTAGAAAAATATAACCCAAAGCCTAGTGTTATAGTAAACTTTATGAAACCAAGGTAACAGAAAGATTCAAAATCTTGTTCAAAGATCCACATCCACCCATCCCACAATGGATCACTGTTAGAGTTCTTGAATATTAGTAGTTACCAATTAATAGTCTTACCAACAAATGGAGTAAGACTGGGATTTACCGAAAAAAGGGACATTTGGAACACACACATTATCAAGTAAAACCCAGAAGCAATGTCCAAAATAGTTACAGGAAACCATTGTTAAACTAACCCATCAACAATAACTTCAATTGTAGGCCGCTTTGGTGAAAAAAGATCAGTGGCCCAAATTGTAACCCATAACTTACCACTACTCCTTATATCCTTTATAGGAGGAAGAAATAACCAGCCAATCCCCCTAGTACAGAAGGTTACCACAAAGTCTCACCATTAGAGGGTACAACCTAAACCGAAGGACACTGGGAGTTGGATCGACATATTTGGGTAAGAATCCTACCAAAGTCCTTACTATTACTAATCCTCCATGAAATGAAGAATTATTAGGTAAGCAATCCTATCCCAAAGGTCCTTACTATTAATAATCCTCCAATTACAAAGACGTAGTTGTGTCTCCATTATGGTACAGGTATTAACCGAGGGACAGCCCAAGACTTTAATTCGCACAGACCCGGAACATAGAAAAGGAGGTCGTCGGAGAGGAAATAATCTTCTGGCTAGCGAATCTTTATCGATCGTGCCTTGCTTACAGAATAAAGCTTGTCTCTTTAGCTAGAGAAAAACAGTTTATCAAACCTTGCTTTGGGCCGAAATTTGTTTAGAGAGTTGTAAAAAAAAAAAAAAAAAACAAGAAGCATAAAACTTTGAACCTTGAGCTTTGACAACAAAGGCCCAATAAAGATGAAAGTAATAACCCAGGGAAAAGCCCAACTACCTTATTGAAGTACAAAAGACGTCTGCAATACCCCTGTGTGTGTGTTTCACCTCAAGTTAACCAAGACTAAGTATTATTGTGACAACAAATGTAAAATACATTTGCTCGTATTTAACAATTCCTTTTAATGATTACATATGAAACAAGTGGTGGAAGTATTTACCCTCTGATAGTGAGCCTTACAATAAGGTTGGTGACCCTATACACTTAGTTTGATAGTGTCTTTGATCAGTAAGAACATGAATGGTTTGAATTAAATGGAATGTTTATAGACTGTAAGGTTGGTGAACTCTACTACTTATTTTTTAACATCATCTATTGAATGAATATACATGTGAATGATTTAAATAGCTTGAACATCTATGAACAACAATTGATGACCTATACTATTTACATCTTTTGACCAAGTCACACTTGAATGGCAATGGAATATTGGACAAGACTATGATTTTAAATAGAGAGGTCAATGTGTACATTAAGGTTTGTTAATTAGTGTCTGAATATTTTTGCACTACGTGTACTTACCTGTTCACATGTGCAATGATTTAAATGCATGGAAACAGCTGTGGTCATTTTATAACCTGGTTGTTACTTACCTTATATATGTACTATGTTTCTGCATATATATGGATACATGATACTTGATATGTACATTCACAAGTTTATACAATAAAATTTCATACAATGTACTTTCTATTAATTGCTTACCTGGTGAGAAAATGGGTGAAGTATTAGGAGTATCAAATTGATTGAGTTTAAACCGGACTCAATTCGTCGCTGAAGATAATACTTCATTTTCTCTAGATCTCTTGTAACAATCTCACCCTCTCCCTCAAGCTACTTAATGAACGACCAATACTAGATATGTAGAAAGCGATCATCGTGACACTAAGCGAATAATTGAAATGGTAACAAATAATAATTTAAGAAAACAAGCAATGAAACTGACCTAGTTCTTCATCATGCTCAGATGTTAAACTATCCTTTTTAGTTTATATTAACTAATTTGATAGGCGGTATTAGTTGATCCCTTTGACTTTTTTTCTTCTGCAACTACAACCTCGAGGTTTCTGCAAAGAAACAGAAAAACCATGTTATTAACAAAAACATATACATCGAATTAAATAGACTGTCTTATTAACAATAACATAATCAACTATCATGTACTAATAACTGTATAATATAAAGATATAACCGACTATGCTCACTATGCCCACTACCCCCAACTACAGTATGTACACTTCAAATGATATTAAACTTGGAAGAGCTTCCATTTAGTTTTGCCATATAAGGAAATAGCATTATTGCCACACCTCGGACTGTACAAAATTTAGATATGGATTACCACACTAAAATCTAGTTGATAGCATAGAGCATAAATACATCATACTTATTGATATAACCTCATAACCTCGTAATATATAGATTAAGTACATGTACATTCTCCATAAGTCCCTACTTTGCTAATAGAGTCCTCATGTTGAGTACTTCCTTTGCTCTCACTGTCACTTCCACTACCACTTCCTTTTGACCACCCCCCTTCGTTTCTCTTTTTCTTAGACTTCTTGCTTGTTTTTCCCAGATGTCCGTTTCTGTGATGCTTTGGGGACTTGACCATCCTCTACTCTCAGAAGTGACTGGAGGGTTCTGGTATACCAGTCAAATGTTCAAAGACATCGTCTTCAGAGAAACTCCCACTAGAACTTGTGCGTTGTTCGAGTAGAAACTGAGGTCTTACCAGATGGTGGTTTTATAGAGGATTGAAATGAGTTTTTTTCAACTCTTTCTTGAGTAGCAAGCTGTAGTCAAAACCAGTTAAATTTGTTTTATATTTTTGTCTCTCTTGTTGCCACATGTATGGATCATTGTTGTCTTCACTGTCCTCAGAGCTTGACCTAGGCCAGAATCAAAGTGATAATATTTTTTATTAAATAATAATTATTAATACATAGCCTAAAAATATTATGATACATAATTTATATGACTACTAGTTAACATAATATATACATGTAATATATAAAATAACTATATAAATATATATGTACCAAACAATTATAAATCATCCCATGTATCAAACTCCACCTACATATTAACTTTTAAATAAGCACAAGAATAAAACATAAATTTGTATTTCAGGATTTCACTTAAAATTCTAGGGGGGGGGGGGGTGGAGAAAGAAAACATTCAACTTTGAAAATGTTAGGGTGAGTTTTTCTTGATGAAGACCTTAAAATTATGTTGACATTTGGAAGAGAAAACCCAGATAAATTATTGATTGGACAGTTTTTGTATCTGTTTATATATAATTACAGCCTCATATATATAGACTGTTCATTTTACACTTACATTAAAATTGTAATAATTAATTTGTAAGGGGCAGGGCTTCCAAGGGGGACAAAAGCCCCCATCCCCTAATCGAAGCCTTGTTACATTTACATGTACTATTTATAGTATAAATTTTATTGACATTTACTTTCTTCCCATTGTTCTTAACTTCATTAGTCTTTAGGGCTGACTCACTGGTTTCATCTACAACACATATTATCTTCAATCTACAACACCAACATATACATGTAATATAATAAATATAAACATTTTTACATGTACATATGAAAATGCATTTAATATTATTGTTGTATTTTAATAACATACATTATCAGGAGTCTCAAATCCAAATAAACAGAGCCAGTATCAGATTTGGAAGAAACTGAAATAGAAAATAAAATAATAAAACATAATTAAATAAAGAAAACTATATATTTGTGTCTAATAGAATATAATAAAATATTTACATGTATCACGTGCAGAGTGAATACATTGAATAGTATTTAAATACAGCTAAATGCAAATACTCATGTATTTGACCCAAGCCTGATCACATGTGAGTCTGATGTAGAGTTATACACTAGTAAGATAAGTCAAGAATCTACAGAACCTTCAGTAGAAAATCTTAGCTAAAGTCTATTCACATTAACTTGACTTTGCAGATCATTTAATGGCTTCATCATGTTTAATACATGAATTTATATGTACTCTATGGCAATACTTTGTTTATGTAGGTAATATAGCTAACATTGGAACTGTTAGATTTATTGACTTCAGGCTTATACTACATTAAGTGAAGTATTAATTGAAATAATTTTGTATCTTATAAATTAGAAATTAAATAAGAAAAGCAAATAAAAAAAAAAGGTCAAAGTTAACGTGGACTGACTACAACATATACTTCTGTCATCTTGTGTGTTACATAATTTGAGTCATGACACTTAGTATAAAATGTCTTAACTTCCTGTCATGAGGTATCGCTCTTACCTTGTTGTGGTCTTGTAATAGCAGGATTCTTATCAAACAGATTGAGATATAGTAGTAAGCAATGATTGATAACATCTCTGTGCTATTAACTTGTAGAGAACTGACTGATTCCTAATTGTTGCATGAGTTGATTATCAAGTACTTTTAGATGATGGGATAGAATGCCATTGAAATGAATGATGTGAACTGTCTTTAATTCTCTGGTTCTCGTATCACCTGAGGGGGCGACTGATGCTACTTTCTCTCGATTCTTCCTTAATAGCTTCTAGCATTATATCAAGGTCACTCTCGCTGAGACCGATCAAATCGGCTGCTGTGAAGAACTGTAGTTTTACGAGAACGTCCGAGACTAGATCTAGTAATAAAAAACACATACAAATTATAGATATTGAGTTTCCTAATTTGGATGTACTCTTGACATCCAGGTCCTTTCTTGCATTATATATCCTATTTATTGCATATATTATCTCCAATTTATAGGTACATATTATATCCATAGATAATATGTCAATTCTATCCCATATTCCTGGTTACTTGTATACCTGATTACATGTATATGGATATTCTTGATATTTAGTCTTACAATATTTACTACTGCTAAAGATACTTCTGTGTACTAGAAATATGATATATCTGTATTACATAATGTTCATATACCTCTTTCCTGATCCATTACTACATTTACTAATGGCCTCTTCTTTGTAACTACTAGATTTCTCAGCAGATGTACTGATATCATTACCACTAAATGATTCCAAGAGCCACAGCAGGAGATGTTTTGATGTTGATCGTTTTCCAAGTCAACTTCCCTATTCCAATTTGTTTCCTCTTTCTCTGTTGATGGATGTAACATCTCTAGGGCATTGATAAGAAGATCCTCCTTAAGTTTTTGTAAGTGAGCCTCTATTGTCGACTGTTGTATAATGACTTCTGAAGATTCCAAGACAGACTCAAATTGAGATCGAAATTCATTCCATTCTTGGTCTCCAGAATCAGCCATATCATAGATTTGTTGTTTGGTTCTCTCTGCTTCTTTAAGGGATTATGCGATATCTTTCTTTTGATCCTGTTCTTCTTTCTTCTGTTCAATATCTTCAATGAACATATCTAGAATTACCATGGAAACAAAGATCATAAACTTACATAATGCATTCATATCATAATAAACACAACTACATGTATTTACAAATACATGTACATGTACAATATACATGTACATGGTTTACTGCTTATTAATTAATTCATTGATCACATGTTAGTATTTTTAATTGATTAACAAACATGTACAGTGTCTCATCTTTCAACGACGATTAGAGAATATTAATAAAAATACATATACTATAAATATGTACCTTTCATTGCTGTATCAATATCACACTCTCTGACTGTGCTAGCTCCACCCACTTTGATAATATCTTTGTTTCCTGTCTCCTGCCATGTATTTAAAGGAGTAGAGCGAGTAAAATATTTGTAAATGGCTGACTGTCGTCTTCATTCTAAGAAAAGTAAATTTTATAACAAAATAAATCTAATATAAATATAATAGGTCATTAGATAAATCAAACAACTAATATACTAAACATTTATTTCTGAATCATTAATCTACTGTGTCCATCTCTCAAGGTGACCATCAGTCTGTAAGACAGTGGAACGAAAAACAGAAAAATTTGTTGAGGACACTTTTAAGTAAGTGATAGTTTTTAAGTCCCAAAGTGTCCACTATAAATAGTAATGTAATCAGTATGTATATATATTGAATTGAGGAAACGACTAGAGTGAGAGCTTAAATTTAATTCTTGAGATTTTTTTTAAAAAACATTTCAAAACATTTCATTGTCAATAATTACTGCTATACAGTATATTGACATTTTATATCATGTAGTAACATACTACATTAATGAGCCATTTAAAATTACCAAAAATCCTTAATAATAATAATATACTATACTTTACATTGTACTATCATACCATAGTACCATCATACCCTCATTCCATACTCTTGTACCATCATACCCTCATTCCCATACTCTCGTACCATCATACCCTCATTCCCATACCAGCTACCACAAACTATTTACAAATTCTCATGTGAAATTTATCCCATTGTTGCTAATTACATACCTCATCATCAGAGATATCTATATTAAAGTCAGCTGAGGGGAGATAAATATCATCCAGTAACTCCTCCTCGAAGTCAGCCATGATGAAAGACAATGTGTTTACTATTCAAGACAAAAGGGATTAACAATGTTAATTAGCATTGCATCTACCACGCCTCCTTTTTTTCTCTATAGGATGTTGGCAGGAACAGATAGTGAGACGTCGCTGTCTTTGCCAAATTCACCTCTTCTTGGTAGGAATGGCCGTCCAGAATAAATCTCAGTCTGTTCCTCCTGATGGAGAGAATGGGAGAGAAAAGCGAGTATCCACCACGTATGTCAACATCATCTCCAGTAGACTCTGCTGGGTCAATTGGAGAGAATGAAGCTAATGTAAGTTTTAGGAAACGGAGTTAGTAACGAATGCATTTTAGATAAAAGGCTGGATGAACAGATAGAAAATGTGATTTGTAGAAATCAAAGCATGTATATGAAAAATGAAAATGTATTTTACTGTGAACAAATTTGTATATTTTTACTGTAATAATGTACAGTTGCCTTCCTTTACATATGGGACCTAATAGATTGATTACCTGGTATCTCAGTAGATGCCACATCTCATATGATACTAATGTAGCTTGTTTGGGAATAATGGATATATGAAATAGAGATGAATAAATGATATATGGATAAACAATAGATGAGCAATAGATAGATGTATGGACAAATAATGAGCATAGATGGATGATATGTATGGATAGATGAGCAATAGATGGACAGATAGATGGATGTATGATGGATAGATGGATCAATAGATGGACAGATAGATGATGCATGGATGGATAGATGAGCAATAGATGGACAGATAAATGGATTCATGAATGGATAATTATAGAAAGGAATTAAATTTTTAGGTCATGATTTTGTTTATTATTAAATTAATACTCTAATGATAATAATTATGTAAACAATATAGAGTCTATGATTATCACTATATGTATTATGAATTTTGAAATTACAAGTAATATCTATGACCAGCTGCTCTTACTGTTACATGTACTGCATGTATGACTGAGTTTTATCATTACCAGTGTCATATCACAATGTCATCATATTAGGATAATAGACTTAGAACATAACTATTATATTTGGTGTTTATTGAGTAATGACATGATGGGAATTAACACATGATTTGTTAAAATATAATAAGTAATAATAAAGAGATAATGTTGTAGTTTACTATTGTGGGTTACCAGGAGTTATAACAAATATTTAATATACATGTACTGTGTGGGTTTGATTTACTATACTTATTTAGTTTTCCCAGAAACCTTATTGGAAACAAACAAAACAAGTAATGTGTATTTATTTATTGTTTTCTCTCTCTCTCTCTCTCTCTCATATATATATATATATAGGTGTTTCACATGTTAGCTAAAAAGTTGTATCGTAAAGAAACCAAGAGTTGCTTTTATTGATGACATTGGATTAAGTAAATGTAAATATTTCAGTAAAGTAGAACAAGACGTGTATACACTTTTCTCTCTCCCTCCCCCTCTCTTTCTCTCTCCCTCCCTTCTCTCTCTCTCTCTAGCTGAACGTGGACGAACTACCTCTATTTCATCATCTTTACCAGAGAATAAGAAAAACCTCGTACTCCACATGTCTTGAAACAAGATGAAGTTTGGATAACAGTGATCGAGAGAGTACAGATGATGAATCTGAGTCAATTGATGTTGATAATTTTGTCTCTACATCACATTTTACACCAGGTGTTGTCAATATATGTGTGTTTGTGTTTTGATATAATATGTCATAATTTTGACTTTTTTGCAGAAAGGCCAACTAAGTCTAACTGTATTAAATATTCATTAAAAGCAATTACATTTCATGATTACCCTAGCTAATAAAAATCAATAAACATTGGTTGTCAGCTGTGCAATGAATATTATCTTTGTGTATTGTTAATTCTTTATATGTGTTCTGTCTATGTACTTAGATCCTAACCAACCTAATGCATCATATGAATATTCTGGTGCTAGAGAATTACTAGAGGATGATAGTGTTGAGTTGCAAACTCCTGCTGAACAAATGAAAAGGTTGGATGGATGAATGGATCAAAGGATGGATGAATGGGTTATAAAGGATGGATGGACAGATGGATGGATAGATGGCTGGATGGATAGATGGATGGATGATATGGATGGATACTGTGGTTAACTAGACATGCGTTTCCTTTATTAAGCACCAACAATGTCAAGATGACATTTCTAGAGTCTGGGATATGTATGAATGTTCCTTTCAATCGTGTTGCAATAAAAATCAGCAATTGACTTTGAAGAATTTGAGACTACAGATGGAGAAAACACTGCAGATTTTGCTGGTGTAAGTTTAAGAACATCTCTAATATACATCACCTCACAATAATGGACATTTCTATTCTGTTAAGGTGTTAATATTTCTTATCTAATACTTCTCACTCTCTATATGGTAGACACTTAGTAATCTTTTATGATTATACTTTATATAATCTTTACTGGTTGTTGCGTATAAAATACCACAGAATATTAAAGAAATATAGCAGGTGTTATGGTTGCTAAGAGTGTCATTTAGTAGAGTGTGTCACTATTCACATGTTGGGTTTCTCTGACAGGATAAGTAGTATATCTTTGATGTTTAGATACATGTAAATTTACATGTAGTGTGTAGAGTATTTTTATTTGATTATTTTATTTTATTGTTTAGGTTTTGACTTCTGATTATAAAGAAGCTCAACATTCTTTATTGGAGGCTTTGAAAATCAACGAAAATATATGAACATGAGTCTACAAGTAAACTGATATGTTTCTCTCTCCTCTCTCTCTCCTCTCTCTCTCTCTCTCTCTCCTTCCTCCCCTCTCTCTCTCTCCCTCTTCCCCCCCTCCACTCTCTCCCCCCCCTCTCTCTCTCCCCCTCTCCCCCACCCTCTCTCTCCCCCCCTCTCTCTCTCCTACATCATTTTACTACAAATTTACATTTTTTATCAATAGTCAATCATTACTCAATTATATTCCATCTATTCTTCATTCATATATATATTGTATGTGTATGGTCAGGAGGGGGGGTTGTATGCCTTCCTTCATTATCTTTTACTCTATTAGGAGTTTTGTAGGACTACAGCCTCCATGTTAGATGGTGTTGAAGTCCCAAGTTCTTCATTTTGTACATCTACTAATCCCAATGAGAAGGTAGGGTAACTCCTGGTGGTGATCTCATATCAAGTAAGTAATTAGCTCTTTATCTTATCATTAAATAGCTATAATAATTAACTATTATTATTATTATTATTAGTTAATTAATAATTAATTATCCTTGTTTTGTTTTTAGTGGTACGTAGTCAAAGTCCAGCTCCTGTGTTTTTCCCTCATGATATACCTTTAGCCCACCCATTAATTATAAGGTTTGTCCACTAATGTACCTGTCTGTCCATTCTATATATATACTTACTTTTTTATGAAAATTGGAAATTATCATATTATGTCTGTTTGTCTGTTAATATGTCTTTCAAAAATGTCTCCTCTTTATTGAAGAGAACATTCTTAAAATATATATATAGGAATGTACTCACAGTTTGTATTCCCCAAGATTGTGGGTTCAAGTCCGATAGTTTCTTATTTTCCTTTATACCAATCTGTTTGTCTGTCCATACATGTATCATTGTTTTAATAGGTAACAATAGAGGGTGGTTTTGTTCAGTTAATTCCAACAAAGACACCTAAAGATGAAGAAGAGAGAGCCATCTCAAAGGACAGCGTTCTGTCTAACTCAGCATCCATGATAGCTCTGAGGGATGAGTTTATTAGAGATCATAACATATTACTAGCTCTCTCCACTCATGGACCAATGTATGATACATCCATCAAATATTTGTTTGTTCATCCATTTGTTCTATGTATATGTCTATTCAATCCTAGCCATACATCCATTTGTTCTATCCATATGTCTATTCAATCTAGCCATACATCCATTTTGTTCTATCCATATGTCTATCAATCTAACCATATATCAATTACATTCTATTAATCCATTTGTATTATTTTTCTTTCCTCTATTGTTTAGTAAATCTTTTAGTTATCGTAGATTGGGCTATTTGGACTCTCGTTTTCATCTTCATGTGATGTTGAATGAAATAAGAGAAATAAGAGCTCAAAAAGGAGTGCCTCATAGAGATTTCTATAACGTTAGAAAGGTGGGCGGAGTAATTGTGCAAACATGAACTGATCATGATTCTCTCTCTCTCTCTCTCTCTCACCCTCCAGGTTGATACTCATATCCATGCATCTTCTTGCATGAACCAAAAGCACCTCTTCGTTTTATTAAAAAGAAAATCAAGGAATGTGCTGGTGAGGTTGTTATAAACAGTAAAGGAAGACATTTAACACTTGCTCAAGTGTTTGAACAACTTAATTTGAGAGCTTATGATCTGAATGTTGATAATCTAGATGTCCATGCTGTGAGTAATTTATACAATTTATTTCAGAGTTGAAAAATGGCTACAATGCTACATGTAGTTCAGTCATACCTGATACTATAGAGACTACATGTAGTTCAGTCATACCTGGTACTATAGAGACTACATGTAGTTCAGTCATACCTGGTACTATAGAGACTACATGTAGTTCAGTCATATCTGGTACTATAGAGACTACATGTAGTTCAGTCATATCTGGTACTTTAGAGACTACATGTAATTCAGTCATACTGGTACTATAGAGACTACATGTAGTTCAGTCATATCTGGTACTATAGAGACTACATGTAGTTCAGTCATATCTATACTATAGAGACTACATGTAATTCAGTCATACCTGATACTATAGAGACTACATGTAGTTTCAGTCATATCTGGTACTATAGAGACTACATGTAGTTCAGTCATACCTGTACTATAGAGACTACATGTAATTCAGTCATACCTGATACTATAGAGACTACATGTAGTTTCAGTCATACCTGGTACTATAGAGACTACATGTAATTCAGTCATACCTGATACTATAGAGACTACATGTAGTTCAGTCATACCTGGTACTATAGAGACTACATGTAATTCAGTCATACCTGGTACTATAGAGACTACATGTAGTTCAGTCATACCTGATACTATAGAGACTACATGTAGTTCAGTCATACCTGGTACTATAGAGACTACATGTAATTCAGTCATACCTGATACTATAGAGACTATATGTAGTTCAGTCATACCTGATACTATAGAGACTACATGTAATTCAGTCATACCTGGTACTATAGAGACTACATGTAATTCAGTCCATACCTGATACTATAGAGACTACATGTAATTCAGTCATACCTGATACTATAATACATGTACTAGTTGTAGTACATAACATATATACTTATATTGCTGAACATGTAATGTTACAGATGTAGTGTGCAAAGTGCAATTTCAAATAAATTTGTTGGTGCTTTTCCATTTTTTTCAGTGTATTATTTATCTTCTATTGTGTTACAAATATTAGACTTTATTACATGTATTTATAGGATCGCAATACATTTCATCGTTTTGACAAGTTCAATTCAAAATATAATCCTATTGGAGAAAGCAAACTGCGGGAAATCTTTATCAAAACAGATAATGACATTGGGGGACGTTACTTTGCTCAAGATCATCAAAGTAATTATAATAACTTTAGTTCTTTAATAACTAGTCCTTTAATAACTAGTCTTTAATAATAACTAGACTCGTTACCTTTTTAGGAAGTGATGGAAGATCTTGTCGAAAGTAAGTACCAAAATGGCTGAGTTACGTATCTCCGTATATGGGCGTAGCCGAGATGAGTGGGACAAATTAGCAAATTGGGCAGTGGAACACTCAATGTTTTGTGATAATGTACGCTGGTTAATACAAGTACCTCGCATTTAGTAAGTTAATAGTTACATTGTATAGAACATGTACATGTATTGTATATAACACATTGTACTAATTGTACTACCTTGTCCATGTATATATATATATATATATATAAATGACAGTGCATTGTATTTTTGAAAAAGAACCAAAGTCAGGTAAGAATTGCAAAATATTGCACATGTTCTATCAAACGCTATTCAGCCAGTTTGTACAAGAAGCCAGTGAAATTTCCTGGATGTGGTTCTTACATGTACCTATCAAATATTGTTGGTTCATGTACAACATGGCTGAATACAACTCAATAGAACATGTATGTAAGTATTTGTTTTGGAATTCTTACTTTGCTTTGGATATACATTTATGTATGCATATATACAGGATACATGTATTTTGTAGTGATTGGGGCTGGCTTGAAACATGTACATGTAGTATAACTAAGTTAGGGTTAATAAACAATTTTCAACAGACTACAAAAAATTTAATAAACTATGTCAACATTGTTAAGTAATTAATTTATTAGTGTAATCCATGAATGTGAATAATATATGTGTACTCATTTTTAGTGATATTTACAAAGAGCAGGCATCTTTTGGACAATTTTCAGCAAATTTTGGAGAACCTCTTCTTGCCGATGTTTGAGGCCACACTTAATCCTTCATCTCATCCCAACTTGAGCAAGTTTTTAAATCAAGTATGATTAATTTAAAAGATAATTGATTAATGAATCTCTCTCTCCAACAGGTGATAGGTTTTGATAGTGTTGATGATGAGAGCAAGCCTGAGGGTCACTTTTTCCAGCCTTCAACACCTGACCCGCCCACTGGACCATAGGTGACAATCCTCCCTATGCGTATTATCTTTTTTACATGTTTGCTAACATCACCATGTTGAATAAATTAAGAAAGTGAGTGTAGTAACATGTGACTGTCATGTGATGATCATGTGACTTACATTTATTATAGAATAAGAGGTATGAATACCTTTGCACTTCGTCCACATTGTGGTGAAGCTGGCCCTGCACATCATCTTGTCACAGCGTTCATGTTAGGTCAAAACATTTCTCATGGTCTTCTACTACGAAAAGTAAGACAGCAACTTGTTTTGACCATAGTACCATGTACATGTAGTACATGAGATTTTGATTGCATGTAAATGGACAAAAAAACTGACCCTAACATAACACATAATAATCACATTGTTTGTTGTCATGGTTACTATTATATAACACATCCTATACACCTTTAATCCATCCCTAATGTTGAGGCTACTATAACATAACACATCCTATACCCCTTTAATCCATCGCTAACATTGAGGTTATAACTATAACATAACACATCCATCCCTAACATTGAGGTTACTATAACATTTAATCCTATCCCTAACATTGAGGTTGAGGTTACTATAACATAACACATCCTATACACCTTTAATCCATCCTAATGTTGAGGTTACTATAACATAATCCTATATCCTATACACGCTTTAGGTTACTCATATCCCACACCTTGTAATGTTGAGGTTACTATAAACATAACTCATAACACAATCCTATACACCTTAAATACCACATCCATCCCTAACATTGAGGTTACTACTATCCTATACACCTTTAACATCCTATAACATAACACTTTCCAATAATCCATCCCTAATGTGTTGAACTGATGGTTTGTACATGTACTTATGGTGGATGTTGAAGTCATAATACAACGAGTATCTTCCATATAGTATTTGTAGTGATCTCTAATATTCACCTCTCCTTCCCTCTTTTATTTATTTTTAGGTTCCTACTCTACAATATCTTTATTACTTGGCTCAAATGGGTATTGCTATGTCACCGCTTAGCAACAACTCACTGTTTCTAGATTATCATCGTAATCCTATATTACAGTACTTCCAACGTGGACTGCTAGTATCTCTCTCTACTGATGATCCATTGCAATTCCATTATACTAAAGTATTAATAGATACATGTAGATGTATGGATGGACAGATGAATGAGTGGATGGAGAAAAGAAGAATGGATTAATAGACGGATGGACAGATGAAAGAGGACAAACATAAGAAGTTTAAGTTAACTCTCTTCTTTTAGGAGCCACTTATGGAAGAGTATAGTATCGCTGCTCAGTATGGAAGCTTAGTCCATGTGACATGTGTGAACTAGCTAGAAACTCAGTACTTATGAGTGGATTTGAACATGCTGTAAGTTAAATTGATGTCATGACTTGATATGTAAAACAAAGAATCATTTTCTACTGCTTCATTTGATGTTGTGAGCTTAGTTGAATAGTTCTTTTTGTTATAAAAGAAACCACATTTTTATGTTTTGGTGCAAAATGATGAAAGTAGGTCCTTTAGAGAAGACTTTTCAAGTTCAATCAGAAAATGACCAGTTTTAAACTTTTCCACTCACTTTCATATCATTATACATGTACATGTCATTATACTTTATACATGTACATGTCATACTTTATACATGTACATGTCATACTTTATACATGTACATGTCATTATACTTTATACATGTACATGTCATACTTTATACATGTACATGTCATACTTTATACATATACATGTCATTATACTTTATACATATACATGTCATTATACTTTATACATGTACATATATTATTGTTATTTATTGCCGAGGCGCCTTAGCGCGAGGCAAATAATCGTGCATCGCATCTCGCAGATAGTTTGTATGTATGTATGTGTCACGCTTGAGAATGCAATTAGTTCAGCCCAAACCGCAAACGTATGCTCACGTGCTCCTGAAATGGCACTGTTATATTATTCTCCAGCTGTGCATGGAATCATGTGTGCTATCTTCCCTGGCCCAGCTATTTTAACAGAAAGATAAAATAATATCTGCATACAAAAATATATGCAATTCACTGCGCGAGGCTCTACACTGCGTATACATATGTCTAGTATTATATATGTATATGTTAAGATAAAATCGTGTTAATTCTAATTGTTAATTATTTCAGGTCAAACAGTATTGGTTAGGTGCTCATTATGGTGAGGAGGGTCCAGGAGGTAACGATATTACACGAACCAATGTTCCTAATGTTCGTGTGGCATACCGTCATGAAACTTTAGTTGATGAACTAAAGCACATTCTTCATGGACATGAGTAATGACATCATAATGATATCATAATGATAGTAATTGAGTTTTGTCAAGGAACATTATTTTAACCCTGTGTGTTTTGGTTGACTTTTGCAATGAACTTAAATCACCAATAATCATATTTATCCCACAGATTTTAATATTATTTAATGTTTTATTTCTTTTTGTTTCCAGTGCTATTTTTATATATCACAAATTTATTTGCTAAGTGACATAAATTTTCATTTCATGTGTATAACTTTATATTCAGCTGTTTGAAGAAGAGAGAATACCTGTGACTACTTGAAAGTCAATGACAGTAGAAAAAATCTTTCATGTATCCAGTGTTGGGTCAAGACCACTAGTGTAGAAATTAAACATTCTAAAATTGTATTTCCAAATGAAATGTCTAAATATAAGAGAGAGACAATAAAGTTCCAGTTTCCAGTTAGTTCTGTAATAATAAAATATAATACTGTTAATTAGAACAGTTAAATGAGAATTTGGATTCATAATAAAATACCATAAAACTATTATTAATTGGTTTATTAATGTTATTATAACAAATTTATTACTTTGTAACATTGTAAAACCTACAAAAATAATTTAATTTTGATTAATTAATGTTATTAAAGTTATTAATTCTAGATTTTAACAATTAAACACAAAAATAAAATAGTTAAGTTTCTAACATACTACCTCCAATCATTGTTTTGTTCATCCATTGATCAATCATGGCTACATTAATTATTAAAAAAAGATAATTAATTAACTGGTATAGCTATTTGCTAAAAACATTAATGATAATATAATACAAACTAATATTAATAAAGTTCTTTAGTTTTCCAGAACAATTAACAATAATAAAAAATGATCTATTTAACAAATAATAAAAATGATCTATATTGGTATAATACATTAGTTGTAAAAGTAATAAGATTACTAAGATATTCAGTGTCTATTGTAGTTGTAAAAAAATCAACTCTTAACTAACTCAATTATCATGAAGCAATTTCAAAGTTAAAAAAAATAGAATATTTAATTTGAAGATTAATAAATAATTTTAACTGAAGATTGACTTTTGACAAAGTTTAGATTTAAAAAATGTTTTTGAGAATTTTAAAACAATATACAAACCAAACTATAAAGAAGAGTATTAAAAATTACAGAAAAAAAATAAAAAAAAAAATTAAAAAAAGACAGTCTGCATAGTTGAAGAGTCCCCGAGAGTCCTCCAGTCAGTCCACAAGAGTCTTCCAGTAGTCCACAAGAGCCTTCCAGTCAGTCCCCAAGAGTCTTCCAGTCAGTCCACAAGAGTCTTCCAGTCAGTCCCAAGAGTCTTCCAGTCAGTCCACAAGTAGAGAGCATATAGAGAAGAAAAAGAAAGTTAGCTGGAACAACTGGATTACAAAGGAATGGATGGATGGAGAGGTAGCTCACCTTTCAACTGTGCTGCTCCTGCAGGAAAGAAAAAGAGTAGTCATAACTGAACTGGTGACAATGAATGGATAGAGAGTGAAGAGAGACAGAGGAAGTGAAAAAGGACTACCAACCTACACACACACACACATGCACCCTAGAAGATCAGAGGTTCCCCCCGCCACCTGGCGGCCTTGGATATTAAAAAAAAATTTTTTTGGCCGCCAGGCGGCAGGGGGAATATGATTTTTAGAGATTGTATGAGTGTGTGTATGGTGTAGATAGGCTAGATAGCCCAAAATAAAATTTAAAAAAAAATAAAAGAAAGAAAGAAGGCTTGAAGGAAGACAGGAAAGAGTGAGCAGGGAGAGCGACTCATCTTTTGCATCCAGAGAACATCAGAGAACTGTCAAGAACATCAGAGAAAAACAGTCAAGAACAGTCAAGAACATCAGGCCAATCACAGTAAGAACTTCCATGTTGAGTCCTGTAGAAATGAAGGGTGGAAATAAAAATCTTTACATAAACAAAGATTTAGCTGTATTTAAATACTTTTTTTGGAATATTTGTACTTGTATTTGTATTTTGAATTTTTGAAACAGGAAGTATTTGTATTTCTATTTCTATTTCAAATACTTCGTGAAATCTTGAAATATTCCTTTTTAAATTGTTTGTTTCTTCTACAAGATTGTGTTATTGACACCTATAAGTACAAACAAGTACACTATCTGTGACAAAAACATTTGAAGAACTTGTGTTTATTAGGTGCAATCAATAATTCGAAATGATTAGTTGATTACATGTAAAAGCAACATATTACATATTACACACACATGCACACACACATATATAATTATTAATAGCATATACCGTATAGCGGGTATTATTGGCGGCGAATTTAATTTGGCGTATTGGCGGTCTGCAACAAAATCGTCAAATCAAAACCGTCAATAATTTTTTCACGCCTCCCTGCACGTGATCCCTATCTGCTAGCTGCTACGTAAATGGCGTTACTTAGATATTTCACGAAGAGAACTGTCCTGTTGTAATTTCAAACTCTCTTATATATATGGTGACCTCGTACACAACTAGCAATCTCGTAAATATCCATCGATCTACTTTCACGAGAGTTCACGTGGCGTTATATAGTACCACCCACCTTTAATTACAACAATTATTTTAATAAATCGCCAAATTTAAATTTTGCTTATTTTGATGGCAAACCGTCAAATATTTTGACCGCCAATAATACCCGCTATACGGTATATTTGTTTTCAATATATTATATTAGTAATATAATGGTGTGAACAAAACTTTCTAAATTAATTCATGGGTTCACTTATTATTTATAATATTTAGCTCTACTTGTCCTTTAATGTTATTCTTTGAATAGAACTCCACTGTCATCAACTGTAAACTCCCAATATAAGACATTGTCATATGTCCTGTCACTATTATTACCACTAGATACCACTACACTCTTCAATTGTTGAATGTGATATGGAACAAGTGGAGGAATACTGATATTGCCAGAGGCACTAGGAATCTCCTTCCAAAGTGTTGGATGTGTCCTCTTGTTACTTGATGTGATAACATAGGAATACTTGACAAGATTTTGCCACCTTCTCTCAGTAATGGTCTTGATATGTGTACTACTATGAACACCAAACTGCAATCTATTTTCCGTTGATACTGCACCAAACACTGTGACCTGATTCTCTCTGACTATCTTGTGCAAGAGCTCAATCCACGGGACAGTAGATGAAGTTGGTAGTTGAAGATTGTCCTCAGTTTCTGAAACTATATCTTGCCACTCAAATGCATATACATGATCTAAAATGATCATACTGACATGAGGTGAGTTGTGTAGAAACTGTTTCAAGGAGATCATTGTCAATGTAAGTTCTTGACTGGAACGACAAGAGAATATGTACACTCGTTTCAGACAGGTTTCGATAAGGTTTTTATCAACTGAAGCTTGTTGAGACAAAAATCTTTGCCAGTTGGTACAAGCGATATGAGTAGCTTGTAGACTCACAAAGTCCTCAGGAACTAAATCTTTTTTCTCCCTAATAGCTGTAGTGCTTTTCTCTCTAATATGCTTACAAGTCTTAACACATCAAATTTTCCTGTCAATACTAATGTATGCCACACCTATACCTCGTCCACCGAGCAAGAGCCATCCCATTCTTTGGGTAAGATGCATTGAGCTGTAATGTTTAGTAGTAGCTCAGATTTAGCAGTACCAGAATTGCCTTGTAATTCAATAACATCTCCTATACAAAAGAAAACACAGGTTGTTGTCATTAATAAACTATGTTTATATTATAATTACATCAGTTGTTTTAAAACAGTCCTTACAAGTATACTTCTACTTGTATATAATATAATGTTTATAATATTGCTAGCATCATTTCTATGAAGCTGGCTAGCCATCAAACAAAATCTAAAAACATTGAAGACTAAATACCTGTTCCTAAGTGGGAATTTTTATATACTTAGCTAAAGCATATTTGAATTGTGAATTATGCCATGACAATCTAATCCAAGACAAGACAAGAGAGCAATATACAAAATACCAACCACATTCATAATTATATCAGTCACTATACCAGAACCCACATGGCATCATCTGAGGAATAGTACAGCATGAAATTTAAGATAATTTACTAAAAAATTCTCCAGTCATACGGTCAAGGGGGTAGTAGCCGGTCCAGCCAGTCTGGCTTTGGCTGACCATTTTTCAGCTTCTCCAATTATTAAAATGTAATAATGAATCAACAACACAAAACAAATGAAACAAAAAGAAAAACTAATAAGACTGGTAACTCACACGTATTTGGCAGCCATGTTTTCATTTACCACACCGTTTAGATTGCCACACTCAAAATAATTGCATGTTTAATCACATGATGTGTTATTGTGTATCAGCTGGTTAACAACTTGACAACTTATGTATTTCCAGACAAGCCACATCAACCTCAATTTTCCTTAGAGACCTTTTAGATAAAAAAGCAAATCATTCAAAGTTTTCAGCTTCAATGGTTTTCAAAAATGAAGGATGCATGAAAAAAGCTTGAAGTAATGGGCCGGAATTGCACCAGATTCACTCCTGACAAGCACAATTTTCAAAATTTCCCAGGGGAGCATGCCCCGGCCACCCCTACATGGAGTTGGTGTGGCCTGACCATTCCATTTTGGCTTCCTACACCCATGACAGTGAATTGATGTCTCTTTATACAAAGCTAGTTTAATGGCACATTTAGCTAGCTACATGGCAATGAGTACATGCAAATATATATCTTATACATGTACACGAATCTTTACATGCCTGACTGTACTCCATGATTGCTATTGAGGTGACTTAAGAAAGGCAAACCCAAATCTCCAATGATTTTCCTTTCTCCTAACCGAGCAAATACCTTTAAAATAATATCTAAAGTCAAGTAATGCTGTGAGTGAACTACCTGAGCTGCTGTTTCAGAGTACATCCTCAATTTCTCACGTGTATGGATTATAGCCACACCCAACTTCCTTAGCTTGCTTGCCCTCTTTTCAAGGGGCGAAAGATCTGTGCATTCCTGGGTGGATCTGATCGGCTAACTCTTGACATCTGAATTCTATTGATTTGTGATCATCATGTCTGTAGATTTGGAAGTCCCTCAGGAATCACTGGTTAGTAAAAAAATTAATTCGTAACAAACTTTAGTAGTTTTCAGTAATGATGCATATATGGCTGACGTATAGACAGTTAAATACTTTGATGGATAAATCATAGATATTAGAGTAAATCTAGATGGATGGATAGCTTTATGAATTGATGAATAGATTAATGGATGGATGGATGGAAATCCGTAATTATCACCATGGTTATGTATATAACACGTCTCCTTAGTGTCATTACATACCACATACACAATACACATGTAATTCATTGTATCCTTTCTCTACAGTACACTAAGAAAGATGATTTGGTTCTCAAAGACTCCTCCATAATGGTCAACTACCCCTGACTGCTATGTTTACCAGCTTCTTCTTCTGGACCAACATCTATTTCTATCTTTGTATTTTCAATCGTACCTGTTCTCCTGAATGGAATTGCCGTATCTTAACAGCATTACATGGAGTTGTAGTCACATTTCTCTCTTTTTTCTTTCTGCATTCTGGATAGGTCCTTGGCCATTTTCTTACTTAGCCCAACAAAGCACTCCCTTACACACAGCAATAATTATTATCAGTATTGGTTATTTCATTTTCGACTTTATGTGGTGCATTTGGTATCAGACAGAGGGTGTGGTCATGTTGGCTCATCACATGGTATCCTTGTTTGGATTCGTCTACTGTCTCTACACAGGAATGTATGGCTCTGAAATGACAGCTGTTATTGGCGGAAGCGAAGCCTCAAACCCATTCCTCCAGTTGCGTTGGTTTTTAAGATCCGCTGACATGTACACAGGTAGATTAGCTACAGCTGTTGATTTGGTTTTGTGGGCGTGTACATGATTATGCGATTGGGTGTTGGAACTGCACTTCATATCGTTATCCAAACTCATCCTAAAGTAGATCTTATTCCTAAAATAGGCGGCCAAGTATTTTACATAATCAGTATTATATTTGGTGTACAGATTGCCATATTTTTTACAAAGAAATATATATTTAAAAAGAGGCGTAAATCTTCAACAAGTACCACCAATCATGTTCCCGTGGACAAGTGTAACGGAAAAGAAGAATAGTGTTGAAATAATAACGTTATGTGTTTAGTTATTAAGTAATTTTATATTTGGGTTATTTATCAAAATGTCTCTGCTTTTCTTTATCACTTCTTTTTATCATTACTCCCTTTAAATTTTTCATGTCTTAGAATAAATTTATTTTAACTTGAAAACTCTTTTTTTGATCTGAAAACTACAAATAAGTTATTAATTTTCATTTATAATCATAGTTCTCTATCAACAATCCTATTAAAATTTAAAATTTGAAGCAAGAAACAAAATAGATGGAGTAAACAGCACAATAGTAGCACATGTCAAGAGTTTCAATCAATGTCAATGTGGCAAGTAGAAAGATCCTTTATTTTGGCACGATGGTCTCGGGGTGATAGTCCTTTACCTTGAGCTAAATTGAGGTACCTCTCTCTCACAAGATACGCAGCCAATTTGGGTTGTCTCTGACGAGTTAAGATACCTTACGATTACCATCAACTCGACTAGTACCTATTAAGACAAACATCAACATTTGTTTGACTTGATAATAATGCATTACCTTGTGATGTTTCAAAATCGGCAAAATTCCAAATGAGTTCTCCAATAAAAAAAGACTTACGATATTCATCAAAGACTGGCCAATAAGCCATCAACGCCTCAGCCTATGCAATGAGTAGAGACTGTCATTATCAATAAAGTTCTCTAAACTTACTTGGTATTCTTCTGACCATTCTACTGGAGGGTCTTTGTGCAAACCAGAAATAGTCCCAGCTCCATACTCCGATATCATGATCGGTTTCTTCCGAATATTTCGCCATTGTTCAAGATCATAGCGAAGGGCATATGGAACCACCTCTGGATGCCCAGAGTTCTGGTACCAATCATAATAGCGGTTTATCATGATGACATCGACAGAGGGTGTCTAGGAGAGACACATGCAGTTATTACAAACAAGATATATAATAATAAGTTAGTTACTTACAACTTTGTCATCATTGTAGTCGTGGCTACAGGCAAATGTCACAGGACGTGTTGGATCCAGTTTACGAGTTATAGCGAACACTTCACTTTTATCAAATAGAAACACTCTCAATGACAGACAAGATACTAGATCACTGACTTACTCAAAATAGGTTTGTGCCTGGGTAGGGCAGAATTTGTTCATTGGCTACTGACCACATTACAACTGATGGTCTATTTTTGTCTCTACCTATCATTCAGTCATTACTTCAATATGATGAGACAGCGTTTCTTGTGCAAAATTGTCCACCCTATGTATGTTGTAAAAACATCACATTTATAATGCTTGACTCTACTTTTGTAATCCTACTGCAGGGCTTTCTCCAATTACTACAATACCCTCTTTATCACAGAGATCTAGTATTTCTTCAGCATACGGATAATGACTTGTTCTAAATGCTGATACTCCTAACCACTTTAGTAAGTTGATATCTTTCATGAGGAGGGCATAGTTAATCCCTTTACCAAGAATCTATTAAAGGACAGTTATTGAATTAAGTGTACATAATATTACTAATAATAACATTACATGTGTTACTGCGGCACTCTAATAAGTAGTCTTGTTTGTGTGGATTCACATACACACAATTAAATTAACTGTCATCACACACTAGCACTAGAAGCAGTTACTACAGTAATGTAGCAACATTATTCAGTGATGCTTAATTATAAACTATCACTTTATGTCCTTTAGTTTATTTCATTGTCATACTTACGTCCCAATCTTCATGTTTATCAACTCCATGAAAGTAGAATGGTTTTCCATTGATCAGAAACTGATCTTCTGTAACTAAATGTCTCTAATACCCACAGATAATCTATACATATCAGATACTCCATTATTATCAGTCACTTTGACCTGAAGGAGAAGAGACACACTCATCAATACAATGTAACCACTAGTAAGTAGTTAAGGGACACTCTGAAGTAATGGACATAGATTGACCACTTATTAAACTGGGTCTGGCACAGTTCACAAATTACTATCAAGGGGCCCCCTTCTGATACCATTCTGTATCAAGAACACTTGTTTCTTAGTGTATAATCCAAGTACTATAAACAACAACACTTTATATTAAGGTCAATTTTCAAGGCTCACAAATGTCCATTTTTTAAAGGGTTTCATTTAGCTTTGTAGCAAGGTGTTTGACAAAAGTAAAGAACTTTTAGTTCTTTACTTTTGTCAAACACCTGGGTATGAGGCTAGGTTTCATTGCTAAATAATATATCCACTCACCTGGAATGGGTAGAGTTGTCCAGGGGTATCGCTCATCGTCCAAGGCCACCAAAGACCTGGGTTAGTGATTGTTATTGTCCCATTAGCCTTTCCATCATCAGGCACTGTACCTGTTATATAACAAAAATAATTAATTAAATAAATTTGTTATTATAAAGATACCTGAATCATGTTCTCCAGCAATGCCAACTTCATAACTAGCTCCAGCAGTTGGACCTCCAATTTTTAATTGATAATGTAGATTAGCAGTGCTATTATCAATCAAGTTAGTCACAATAGTAATGTCATCAATATATGTCTTAGGTGTGGTATACAGTTTGACTGAACGTTGAATACCAGCATAGTTAAAGAAATCAAATTGGCAGTAAATGTAAAGTATCCAGGTGGATATCTAAGTGACAATGAGCATTTAAAAATATTCATGTGTAACTAAATATATTCACATAACTTTGACCTTATTAATATAAGTAGTGTCCTAATATACAGAATTATAGTCCTTTTATGGGGGTACTTTATGTATGAATAATACAACTAATATTAGGAAGTGAGAATGCCATGGAGGTAACTTTGTAAGTATAAACATATGAATAGATACTTAGACAATAAAAAAATGAATTACTAGTGAAGCACATTATATAATTAAAAGTCAAAGTTATTATAGTAACAAAAGGACAATATATGTTAAAAATGAGATTTTTTAATCAACAATGTCATAAGAACTATACCTTGGGTCATCATTATAGTATGTGATATATCCTGGAGGTAATGTATGATCATTAAGTGTGTTATTAACTGCAGCTGTCACTGTATTAGCTTGTCCTGCCATTAAAAGCTCAGTAACATCAGCTTCAAATGGTAAATGACCTCCATTAGTACTATAGCCTGCTTGCCGTTCACACCACTTCAGTGAAAAAATATTGCATACATTAAGAAATTATGTAGCTTTAATACTTACAACAATTGTATAATAATGAGCACTCTCGAATCGTAGCACAATACGAGTCTTCCCATCTAACATGGACTCAGGTAACCAAAAGTTCCTATCATACCAAGCCCATCCAATAAAGTCTCTAATGGTAGCATTTTGAGTGATGTCATTATAACTGGAAGGTACAGGCATGAAAATAGTCTCACCAGTCTAGTAGAATTATAGCAATTTATATCAATGACCTAACTATTACCACAGATATTATGCTATTACTTACTGCTGCTAATGGTTTGGTGTACCATTGTTCAGTAAAACCTTCATCTCTAGTAGGTGATGTATCAACACGAAAATGCCAGATTCCATCTAGTTCTTTCACTAGCCTACTAGGAGAGTCCTTAGGATATAGCAGACCATTGCAAGTAACAAGATACAATGAAATAAAAACAGAATCATTTTTCTCTGATTCAGCCACGCCTTACAGTTAACATGTAATTATGGTGATGTCCATGAATATGTTTAATTTTGTTCGGTAACACACAGTAGCTGATGTGTATAGTTCCTTGAATAGCCTACTCCTTAAGATATAGTAGATCATATATTCCAAGTAACAAGATACAATGAGATAAGTAATAGTAGCTTTCATTACTTCTGAGGTCACTCATATACATCTTGCAGTTATTCTAATAATAATAATGGTCACTATTGATGTTTTACAAGATACTGGTGCACTTTAGAGGCCTGCAGTTTCAGCCTTCATTACAGTTTCAAAAGCATAAACACTTTTGGGGTATATTTTTGGGTACAGTATCAAACAGATTTTTATTTTAAAGGCCCTTTTATTATTTGTAGATTTTACGTTTAAGTGATATTAAGTTTATGATAGACACATCAGTAAATGATGACAATGATAAATCTAAGATACATGTTCATAAACATTACAAAAGTCCTATTTAGCTTCAAGTTACAATTATTCATTAAATATTGCATAATTCTCTTTAAGTATACAAGTACGTAAATAAAAGCATTTTATAATAAATGATGTAATACGAGTATCTTCTATTCTGAGTGTCCAGATAATGTTACTACAGCTGATCTTCAGTAACCTTTTTCTCTTATCTCTGTACATTAAGTCTTTACTTGTAGCTGCATGAACTAGATATTTTGCTATATATATGGATATATTTGGTAAAATATTATGTGGAAATGATCTAAATGATGTTCATTGCTATTGGGCTTCATTAGCAGTCTAGACTTACTGGATAGGTCAATTATTCAGAAGATGGTTGCCTAGTAACAGCCTAATAACTAAAAACTACCACCCATCTTTCCTTTAATTACATACTGGGCTTCAGTGTTTGTAAATAGTTAGGTGTAAGAATGCACATTATGAAGTCATTGGATATATACATTCATTAGTAACGTATCAACTATGAATAATGAGAAATACAAGTCTACTTACAACATTTTCCTAGTTTCTAGTATGTATGTCAAACATTACATAATAAGAGTTTGACTATAACAACATTTATGTTCAGTTCACTTACTGTTAATGAAACAAGTATTAATCTATTACTACATTAATTGCCACATGATGTACTAAATTTAAAGGCTGTTCTTTGATTTTTTAACACTAGAGAAAAATAATAGTCTCATAATCAATATTTGAATAATAAATACATAAATAGACAATTGATATATAATAACATGTTAAATAGTAAACATTCTTTTTAATAGTTTTACAATGTTAAGTTGTCTTTAGTAGAGGGACACTTGCTTCAATACTTTTATAATCATGATATCAAATATTATGTGAGTTTTTTTCTGAAGTAGATTTGGCTATGAATGAAGGAGATAGCGTAAATGAAAAGGGTATACATTGTTGTCACTATAATGCAATATATAAGACTCACTTTTTAGCATGGTATTGATAATATATATCAATGAGATTATAACAGTAATGATCATGATGACCAGTAGAACAATACCAGCAGACACTCCATAAATAAAGATATATACATCTGCAGTAACACCAGCTGTGTTTGGAGTTGGAATAACTGAAGGGACTGATTGATATAAGAGAAGTGGGAGATAATACAGTTTATGCTGTATAATGTTCCTTACATAGATTGAATGAGAAGACATTGAGGCAGTAAAAATTACTGGGTAGTCTGACAAAGAAGAGTGTTTATAAGTGAAGACATTTTGACGAGGGAGAGAGCAGTAGTGTTGAGTAACTGAACAGTGGAAGGAATAGGAGGGAGATGGTGGAGCTAAAAAGAAAGTAAATATACATCATATTTGACTATATTACAAAATGTTGTACCTTTTATAACAATTAGTTTTGCTTTATTTGTGGCACAATCATAAGCTCGACATTGAAATGTAGTACCATTGTTATTTTTCTCCAGCAATTATTGTTATATTGTATCCAGTTTTATCATCATAAGGATCAGAACTAAAATATGTCCATGTGATATTCTTAGCATAATACGTGGCATCATCATGCTATTGCTCCAACACTATGTATATTATCTAATATAAGATCAGTACTATCACCAGATCCTGTTGTAGAGACTTCACAAGTGAGAAAGACTTTCTCATTTATAAGAGCAACAATTGTATAAGGTAGATTATGAAGAATTGGATCTATAATAAAAGATATTTATTCATATGTAATATTGTAGTCATAGTATAACTGTGTACATTGACATATACACTTCAATGTTACTATTTTTAGACTCTTACTACAATAATCAGTAGCTACCATATTCCTTGGTACTAATAACAATGTAGCGATGAAGACAAGATGTAGTAGTAGACTCCAATAACAAGGCATTCTTGTACATATAATCCAGAAATCTCACTAATAACTGCAACTACTCAGTTCAACAATTAATTTTATGGCACCAACTGTTCAGTAGTGTGTATTTATGTCTAAACAATTATCATATGTATATATAACATAAGTATTTACTTATTTCCTAGTACAACTATTTCCTGGTAAAATATGTATTACATATTTTCTTATTTCCTGTACAATATATAGTGCATAATCATATTTACTTATTTCCTGGTACAATATATCATAATCATATTTTACTTATTTCCTGGTACTTAGTACAACTTATTGGCTGCTGTTAATATTTTGTAATAATACAAGTATAATAATAATAATATGTAAGATTGGTTACTACTTGATATCTTCATCAATGTATTACAGATTATCTGTATAATTGAGTTTTACTATGGAGTGTAATGAAAGGCACATTTTATTATTGTGACAATACAGTTACAATAATGAAGACTATAGATTATATATAGTAATTATTACTACATCATGATCAGTAAACCTCTCACACAAAACTATACACAGTAAATGATATGATCAAAGCGACTGATGTAGGGAAGACTTCTGGATAATCTTATTATATAGTTAAATTTATATTATTTATTTAATTTAATATATAATTTTAATTATTTATTTATGAATAATTATTAATCTTTATCTTAGTGAGATAATTAATTTTTTATAAATGCAAACTTTGATAATCAATAAAACTGATAAAAAGCAATATGTATATAAAATAGAACATCAGGTTACTGTGCTAAATTAGTCACTATTCTTCAGTTATGAAAAATAAAAAGGTTGTAAGTAAATTGGTTTCTCTTTCTGAGACTATATATATGGTAACAAAAATGAGTAAATAAAAATATAAAACAAGACAAAAGCACATTTGTAAAAAATTTAAAGTCCCAAATAATTCAATGATACTGATTTAAGCAGTATCATCATAAAGATCAGAATATGAAGGTTAATTCCTATCAGAATTCACAACCTCATAAACTGTCTTGTCATTAACTACTGGCCCACCACTACTTCCTATATATGTCATCTGTACTAGCAACAGCTCCTTGTGCCTCATTGGGAGAATTATTAGCAGTAGTAGTTGTGGAGAAATGGTATCTGCTGGAACTTGTGGAGTTAGACTTGAAGAAGGAGAAACAGCATTTATAGATGTCACACTTGTATCATTTTCCATTGATACTGGTTGTAGTAGAATTACCAGTAACTGGAGTGGAAGATTCACTGTGGGGTGGTGGGTTTCTGAATAGGAGTATCATGAATTGTTACTGACTCTTGAGGAACTGGAGATCAACATTTTGTGTGTTAGTGACACATTTGACTGTAGGCCTATTTGGTGAGGTTGTTGAACATATAAATTTTCCTGTGAGGTCATATACTGTTGACGAAATTGTTTAGGCAGAGTTTGAAGTGGTACCATATAAGTACTGGATACATCTGTTGTCTGGGTGGATATGAAACTTGTGATATGGGAGGAGGCATATGTGTAGTAGGTTGACGATTCTTAAAAGCTGCATTAGTAGGTGGTACATAGTAGTAAGGTGAAGGGCTATGACCACCTTGAGCAGGAGAGTAGTGTATTGGACATATGGATTAGGGGTAGCTTGAGGTACCACATTAGGTAAAGTATTACCAGTATAATGAGGCATTGTGTTTACAGTAGTACTTGGTAAGTATTTTGACGAGATGTTGATGTAGATTGTATAGTGTTGTTGTTTGTTAGGATTACATACCAATGTGTTTAACTCTAACTCATTATCTTGACCTCTATCTGTTGTACGTGGTCTTCTCCTCTTATGCAGTTTAGCACATATACCAATACCTTTGTACCAGCAAATAACAGAGGAGATTGCAACAAATGATGATAATAAGAATGAAATACCACTTAGAGTACCTCCAACAACAGGATCAACAACTGTGTATGTAAATACATAAAATTAGGAAAAAATAAATATTCTTCTCACCGATGAAGATGATGATAAAGATAAACAATATTGATGTGTAATGTAGTTACTTGAATTTGATGAATAGGCTAATAAGTTTATATCAGTAAGGAACCAATAAACAAATGAACAATTTTACTTACTACAGAGATAGTAACATCTTCAGAGTGACTACAACTGGTCACTCTAGAACTAGGACAAGAATTACTAGTTCCAAAACAACTATCACTTGAACTACTGCTCAAATGTTGACCAGATAGGTTGACTGGATGATCCAGGACTATGTTATGATTAATGTAAATTAGTGTAATGATTGTGTAAGTAAATATTACTTACAGTGTCAAATGATCATATCTTACATATCCAGTATATCCCCGTTGTTTACAGATAGTATTAGCATCAGTAGAATCAAATCCATCATCACATATTGTTCCCCACTGTCCATTACAATAAACCTCCACACGTCCTTGACTAGAATAATTACCTCCTTGAAGACGTATCATACCAGGATAAGGATTACTGTTCAAATCCTAGAGGTATCTTTAACAAAACTTAACTATAACTATATTATACAAAGAGTACTTACAACAGATCACAGTAGCATCATAAGAGTTAGACTACACTACATCCACTATATATGTACGTAGAGTAGGAACACTGTAAGATAGTGAGATAGTTGTTATTAGAACAGTTGACACGATTCAGTATCATTGAATTGTAGTCAGTACCATAGCTATAAAAGATTTCTAAAGAGCATTATCTCATTTAATTTAACTTACCTCACATATCCAGCTCTAGAGTTAACTTGAGGCTCCAGTATATCCCAACTGATGACAGATGACATCAGCTTCATATTGATTGTAGTAGGTATCATCACAGATATTACCCCACTGTCCATTATATAATATCTGTACTATACCATAGTAATTGGAGGATGAGGTGTATCCATTACGATAGAGACGTACAACACCATTACCAATAGCGTCAGAAGTAGCTAAATGGAAAACCATTAATTTCATAAATTAAGTGAAAGTCCAGAACCCTTGCCACAGTAGAAGGAAACATTAATTTGTCATGCTGGATTGAAATTTTAGAGTAAACAAACAACTGAAAGTATTTACATATCATAGTTTAGTGTACTGTACCTGTTAAATCATAAGTCGGACAAAGTTTCAATGAAAATGGATATTGCCTAATAACAAGAGTCATGCTCAACAGTTTGTTAAGTCGCAGTTCTTAAAGGGTCTGTTCTTTTTAATTAATTAATTTGTTAATAAATTAATTGGTTAACCAATCCATTTATGAATTTAGATATTACATTTGAACATAATTACCGCCCAGCAAACACACACACACACACACACACACAAACACACACACACACACACCACACACACACACACACACACACACACACACACACACACACACACACACACAAAGTACTGTAACCCTTTTCCTATACAGAAGAATTGGTGAGGGTTCATAAAATACAACATAAAATCAATGTTGTGCGACAACCAAAGGATTCAATTAATTATATAATTTATGACAAATAATTTAATCATCATTAAAATACAACCACTAACCAATTAATCCAGAACAAGTAGTCTGTGTAGCAGTAGATGTAGAATATGAACTGCTATAAGCTAAAGAAACAACAAATAACTTTGTCACATGTATTGAAAGTAATAAAATGTAAAATGCTAAGAGGTTAATTTTCAAATTATAATTATTTACTACATGTCATTACGTGAATTAGAGAGTTGCTAAATATTTCCAAAAGAGCATGTATGACTTACTCTAGACATTATTAAGACTACTTTGTCACAGTATTATTATAATCACTTACTACATGTGACAGTGACATCTCAGAGTGGGTACAACCACTTACTGAAATTGATGGACAGGAATTTCTACTACCATAACATGTGTCATAAGAATAACTAGACAGTCTATCTATTCCAATAGGTTGATAATAACTACCAGATCTACAATGTAGGAGGAAATTTTTAAAATTATAATTCAGATTTTAAACCACTATTTATCACTCACAGACTAAGGTGATCATATCTATAGTAATAGTTATATCCCAGTTGTTTACAGATAGTTTGAGCATCAGTAGAACCAAATCCATCATCACATATTGTTTCCCCACTGTCCATTACAGTAGACCTCCACACGTCCTTCATTAGAATAATTACCTCCTTGAAGACGTATCATACCAGGATAAGGGTTACTGTTCCAAATTCTTGTAGAATCTGTATCAAAATACATTATAACATTTTGAATGAATATATATTAATACTCACAGGCAGTACACAGTAGCATCATAATAGTTAGTGTTAGTACATCCACTATCAATGGATGTAGAGAAAGAACATTGAAAGATAGTGAGGTAAGTGTAACTGGCACAGTTGAGATCATCCATTTTCATAGATAGAGTATCAGTGCCATAACTAGACAGAGATATTTTAACATGTCTTATATAAATATAAGTTCTAACCTCACATATCCAGCTATAGAGTAAAATAGACTCCAGTATATCCTAACTGATGACAGATGACATTAGCTTCACTATACCCATAGATGAGTCATAACAGATATTACCCCATCCATTATTGTAATAGATCCTCACAATACCATAGTAATATGATGATGAGGCATCCATAACGAGACAGCACTAGAGCACCATTAGATAATGCTATAGCATAAAAGAATATTGAAACAATAACAAAGACGCATAGGATGACCTGATTTGCAATAAGGACCACTTCTGTAAAACATTTGTGACCTAATATACGAAAGGGACCACTGTTAAAAAATCCCAAAAACACTTCTGTATACATTACAGTTACTATATATGCACCAGTTATTCATGGTAACTGTATGCAAAACAGGTTTTTGAAGTAATTTAACAGTGGTCACTTTTTACTAACCAGGTCGCAAATGTTTTGATAGAAGAGGTCCCTTATTGCAAATTAAGTCATAATTATTTACCAAAAAGTTTGATATTGTACATATATGTTTTTCATATAGGTCTATACTGCTTTTTTTCGTTCTTATGGCCCCAACTTGAATGGAGAGATTTCTCATGAAAATTGTATAGGAAACTAAATAAAGCTTGATAATTTTATATATAAATATATATAAAATCTTTAGTGTCTTTCTTAAAAATTACCATGCATTTTATGAATTCATTGTTATAAACAATATAATATTATGTAACTAGAATATAATATAAATTGTTGCTTTGAGAAATGCTATCCAAAGTTGAATTTCTTAAGTATTTTATATAATTATTTATACACGTTGAAAATAGGAAAGTATTAATATCTTGCTTGTTAATAATTATTCAAAGATAATTATAACCATTTACACGTTCAGGAGTTAGCAAAAAGAACAGAAAATACACGAAACAGTTCACAGCAATCACCATATTGACTACTCCAGTTGTGATAATCAAGTATGTATGGAATGTGCAGTGTATGCCATTGAAACTTCCTCGTATTATTATTATACTGGTATATAAAAAATTAAAAATGAAGTAAATGTAGGGATGGTATTATCGGTCTATAAACAAAGAATGCAGCAAACAAGATATGGGGATGTACAGAACATTCAATATATATATATAACATACAATTGACCAATGGTTTTATGATTGGTCTAGTTTTCTACTGTCAAATGATTAGTATAGTGTATCTAAATTTAGTTTTAATGTTACGATTGAGAAATGATTTTGGATATAATATGGAGTAGGACAATATTGTCCATATTATTCTGTTATACCTGGCATAATTCCTAAATTTTCTTTTTTTAAAGCCACTATGTATAACGTCAAATATGATATTATTACAAGCTATATCATTCTGGTATATCATACAACCTATTCACTGGTCCTTCTACTCTTGATCTATACCTGGATTACAATGTATGATAAAGGATTTAGGTGTGTAGTCACTATCCCCTATCTAGACCTCTTCATCGTCTACTAGCACGTTTTCGGGCATAAAACTAACATTGAGCCTTGCTTTTTGATCATTCTATAGCCTCAATATATCTGTTATGTTTCACTCAGTTTGCTGCTACTTCTCTTCAACTATTATATTCTACAAGATTGTATTATGAAAGTGAAAATAAAATGTTATATTCTACAATGTTAAATATTTTTGGTTGGCCTCATAGTTTTGCTGGTATCTTTGCTATCATTGTGTTTGTCAGTTCATATATCTTACCAATGCTCTACATACAACTTTATCCATTCAAAACATTCCATAAATTACTGAGCTGTTTACGCTGAGGAAGGAAATCTTGATATTATTAGGCGAAGTGTTTACTGGAGCCTATAAAGATGGTTCTAAGAACACACGTGATTATCGCTATTTTGCTGGATTTTATCTTTTTCTTAAGGATCATTGTTTTATTTTTATACTTTTATGTCAAAAGATGCAAGTCATATTCTTTTCTCTTTCAAATTGCATTGTTTGCTGCATTTGGTGGTGCATTCATTTTATTCCGTCCATATAAACGAAATATTCACAGCTTCTTTGATTTTTTATTTATGCTTGTAGTTGGATCATTACATATTGCTACTGTTACTTCAGGGGATGGTGTTCTTGCTCAACTTATAAATTACCTTTTCTACTAATTATTTTTGGTGTAATAGTTGTTAGATACTTTCCATATTGAACAATTAAAAATTAGGATATGCTGCCAAAGTTGTAAAGGTAACAGAAAACAACAATACACCTAATAATGAAGAACATGAGGATATGAAATTCATACTAGTTGATGATGATAACTGGGATGCTGATCGTATGAAACATCCAGATGACTATGATGAACATCATGTACAATATGTACAATATGACTTAACTGTCTCAAAACCTGAAGAAAACAATGTACATGCTACTTATGATAATGCAAGTTCAGCAGTTTGAGACTGTTCCACTGTCAATAGTAAGTGCTACACAAGAGAGTAGTATCAGTAATGTCAATGATGAAGATGAAGTTTAATCAAATACATTTAATTCAGTCACTGTAGTTTGTGAAGTTTATTACTTTTGTATCTTTTAACAAGTTTGTCATGTACATGTAGTAGTGTATTTTGTTGTTAATAACAAAGAAAATTTATGAATTTAGATTTTATTATCTGTTAATTTGTGTATAAGTTCTAAATTGATATCTTTATACATTGCAATTAGTGACTAATTTGAGTGCTATTTAAAAAATGTTTATAATACCAAATAAACAGAATTGGAAGTTAATACCATCACTTAAATCAACTTTTTAGCATCATTAAATAGTCTGTTGCATTCTTTTGCACTTATTAATACTTATTGTATTTATACTTGTTTTGTGATATGCATAATTATAATAACAGGTACAGTACAATAAACTATGATATATAAATTCGTTCAGAAGACTGCTACTACAACACAACTTATTGGCTACTGCTTGTATTTTGTAATAATACAAGTATTATAATAATAATATGTAAGATTGGTTACTACTTGATGTCTTCATCAATGTACTACAGATTATCAGTATAATTGAGTTTGACTATGGAGTATAATTAAAGGTACATATTATAGTAACAATACAGTCACAATAGTAAAGACTATAGATTATATAGTAATTATTACTATATTATGATCAGTAAACCTCTCACACAAACTACAACCAGTAAATGATAAATCAAAGTGACTGATGTAGGGAAGGCTTCTGGTTAATCTTATTATATAGTTAATAATTATTATTATTTATTTTATTTATTATTTATTATGAATTGTTAATTTATATTTTTAGTGAAATAACTAATTTTTAATAAATGAAAATTTTTAATAACAATAAACTGAAAAAAGAAGCAATATGTATATAAAAATAGAACATCAGATTACTGTGGCTAAACTAGTCTCTATCCATTCAGTTATGAAAAATAAAAAGGTTTTAAGTAAATTGCTTTCTTATCTGGAGACTATATATATAGTAATAAAATGAGTAAATAAAAGCATAAACAAGACAAAAGCACATTTTAAGTCCTGAATAATTCAATGATACTGATTTAAGCAGTATCATCATAAAGATCAGAATATGAGGTGAATTTTCATCAAAATTCACAACCTCAACTGTGCGTTGACTGCTGTCATTGAACTACTGGTCCCACCCACTACTTCATACATGTCCTCTGTAATAGCAACAGCTCCTTGTGCCTCATTAGCAGAATTATTAGCAGTAGTAGTTGTGGGAGAAATGGTAACTGCTGGAAACTTGTGGAGTGGAGAAACAGCATTTATAGATGTGACACTTGTATCATTTTCCCTTGATACTGGTGTATTGAATTACCAGTAACTGGTGTGGAAGATTCCCCGTGGGTTGTGAGGTTCTGAGTAGGAGTATTACGAATTGTTTACTGACTCTTGAGGAACTGAGAATCAACATTTTGTGTTGTTAGTGGACACATTTGACTGTAGGACCATTTGTTGAGGTTGTTGCACATATAAATTTTGCTGTGGGGGTCATATTACTGTTTGAGGAAGAGTTCCAACTGGTACCATATAAGTACTGGGATACATCTTTGTCTGGGTAGATATGAAACTTGTGAATATGGAGGAGGCATATGTGTAGCAGGTTGATGATTCTTAAAAGCTGCGTTAGTATGTGGTACATAGTAGTAAGGTGAAGGGCTAGTGACCACCTTGAGCAGGAGAGTAGTATATATGGACATATGGATTAGGAGTTTGCTTTGAGGTACAACATTTGGTAAAGTATTACCAGTAAAATGAGGCATGGTGTTTACAGTGGTACTTGGTAAAGTATTTTGATGAGATGTTGATGTAGATGTATAGTGTTGGTGTTTGTAGGATTACATATCAATGTGTTTAACTCTAATTCATTATCTTGATCTCTATTTGTTGTATGTGGTCTTTTCGCCTTTTTCTTAGTCTAGCACATATACCAATACCTTTGTACCAGCAAATAACAAGGAGATTGCAAACAATGATGATAATAAGAATGAAATACCACTTAAAGTACCTCCAACAAACAAGGACCAACAACTATGTATGTAAATACATAAAGTTAAGAAACAAATAAATATTTCTCTTACCTGATGAAGATGATGATTAAAGATGAACAATATTGACGTGTAATGTAGTTACTTGAATTTGATGAATAGGCTAATAAGTTTATATCATAAGGAACAAATAAAACAATTGAACAATTTTACTTACTACAAGAGATAGTAACATCTTCAGAGTGACTACAACTGGTCCACTCTAGAACTAGGACAAGAATTACTAGTTCCAAACAACTATCACTTGAACTACTGCTACATAAATGTGACCAGATAGGTTGACTGGATGATCCAAGGACTATGTTATGAAAATGAAATGATACTTATCTGAATTGTGTCAGTAAAATATTACTTTACAGGTTTTTAAAAAAAAGGATAAATGGATATATATACCGTATATACCAGTTGTTTACCGATAGTATTAGCATCCAGTAGAATC
>NW_024533538.1:0-37501 GCF_016097555.1 Gigantopelta aegis | reverse complement strand
TGGACGAAAATTTGAGTCCATGCTTTAGAAACATCCTCATAGAAACTATTGGGCTCTGCACCCAAAATGGTTTATGGTACTACTCTTTGTCTACAGGAGTATTTTTTCACCCACAAGCAAAATGATAACCTTGATCCAATTGATTATGTACGAAATCTAAAGAAACTTATGCAAAAGCTGCAAGCAGTTCCTCCTCGTTCAATCAACATCTGTCAATACATATCCTTTCTGATCTCTTCACTCAATCACATGTTTTTGTTTGTCATGACACTGTATGGAAACCGTTACAATCCCATGTGATGGTCCATACAGATTACAGAGTCATTAGCCGTACGAAGAAACATTTTATGATAGAAATCAATGGATGATGTGAAGTTGTCTCACTTAACTGTCTTAAGCCAGCATACTTAGACACTGAATTTTCATTATTGGATGCTATATCAACTCACTCTTTACCTCATACTGCACTGGATGTGCAATTTTCTTATACAGGAATTATGATGGATCATCTTCGAAATGTCAAACATCATCATATGTTCTTAGTCATAGGGAAGTTGAACTGTCATTTTAATTTCATGTAGAGGGATAGGGTTAAATGTCTGGTTGTGGATAGTTGTTTACAATGCATGATCTCATATTATAATTATTCATTAACCATCAAATTTATTAATGAATACTGTTATTTTTAGTGATAAATGTTAAAATAAGTGGAAAAGCACAATAGGACAAAATTTAGATTGTGCTCATGTCATGTAACGCCCAAGACGGAAGGTCCGATAGGTTTATCCTCTCAGAAACTGTCCCACGAAAAACTCTCTCTTTTGATTGCCTGCAGGCCTGTTTTGGACTTCCTTTTAGCCAGCTCTTCATCTAACTTTGAGAAAAACAATGACACTTTCACTCGTCCAAGGAAGAGAGGTCCCTTTACTAAAGAAGAAGGCTTGTATCTTGTATGGCTTTCCCAGACACAAGTATGTTGACCATTTCTTGTGATTTAGAGATGATTTTCTTAGACTAACAAATGAATCATTAGTACGCCTCCTTTTATAATAAGTTATTAACACACTTAATGGAGTCATTTAACATTCTAACCATTTTCATTGAAGAGGTGTCATATAATAACTATTACAAATATGCATACATTATCTACTCACCTTTCATTTTATAACAATCAGCTCAATTCTTACATATTTCAGAAACTACAGTGCTCTAAAACATCAGTAGTATAGACAACTCTCTCAATAAACAACGCCTGTCACAAAACACCAGATTCTAGCTAACATTATTGACCACAATGATGCAATCTGATGACTAATTATATGTACATATAACAGTTGACAGTTGCTTTGTGGTTTATTAAAGCAATTATGATTTTTGAAAAAATTTTTTTTATAGGTATAATCATTTGTGTGACTACTTAATCTCTGAATATTTTAATTTTCTTTTGGCAATTGTATAGCTACATCAGATAAATAAGACTTGTAATTCACCTATACATGTGTTTGTTAATATAAAAGTAAGCTCACAATGAAAAGTAATATAACCTAATGAATGTACCTTGTCAGCATTCCATTGTACAAGAAAAGCAGTAGACTTGGGTGCAAAATTTTATTATGACACTATGGAATGCTTCAACAGATGATATCTGATAAAGAGGTGATATCTTTTGTAATGTATGAGCAGAGCCTAGTGTTAGTTATAATATCTGATATCTTCTCACTAGCTTTTGTATCTGAAATGAGAAAATATTATTTGCATGGATTGCTCCAAAGACATAATATACTTACGTGGTTTTAACCATTTCTTTTTGTGAGAATAAAGTTCAGGATGACATTTAGGAAACGTTTGCTTGGATGCTTACTATGAATACGATTGACCAGTGACAACCCCTTTGCTAGTATCATTCTTCATCTCCATTTGGTGTTGAAACTGCTGACCAATAAATATGATTAATCATACTTTTGGTCCATTCTCTGACAATTGCACAGTCTTTTTCTTTTGCCAGGACTTTCTACCTTTTTTCAAAATCTTTTAAGAGGAAACATTAATAAGACATTGAGACACTCTAAGTATCATACATACCTTTTGCTATATGCCATGCATCTTAATAATGTTTGGTGTTTTGATAGTTCCCTCTCTTACCACTTAGCAATCTGGAGGTGACGATCAGTTACCAGTGATCCCAATTGCAAAACCATTGCTATATAAGAAACGTACAGTTCTAACCAAACCCTTTTTTTCCATGGCGTTACTGTTGAAACGTCATTACTTTGTATTTTTTCTATATTAACAACAAGATGACTGTCGAAATCCATATAGCAGTATATGAACCAAATTTAGCTGAATGTCCCGGGCGTCAGCTTGTCCATCCCCTCCAATAGCAAGTTGATGGCCTAGTGTTTTGCATTTCTCCACATAGTTGGCCTGAAAACTTACTCCTAGTGAAGTTACAGCAGGATGCAATTGTTATTGTTATGTTAATGTTTACTATAGTTTGTTTTATGTATTATCATTCATTATGTTAATGTTTACTCTAGTTTGTTTATCTATTATCATTCACTTCCTGTTTGACCATCATTTATACTAATTATCACTTATAATAATTTTGATCTCGTATAAATTGGAAGCACACACTTTTGAAAAGAAAGTTTTTTGTTGAATGTCAAATTTTGTATCTCGTTCAATCCGGGAGAGAACTCAACATATTTTGGTCCACCAAACCGGATACTAGCAAGAAATCGATAGTTGATGGTTCTCTCTCAAAACTCAGTTATCTCCGTCGTATTCATTTTTCGTACTCGACACGTGCTCTATTAGCACCTCCATTTGATTCTCATTTTCACCTCGTTGATGAAAATTAATGGCTCAAGATCCAACTACACTTAGGAAGAGACGAGGTGTCGTTCGTGCGTCGATAACTCGACTTTTCACTTGTCTGAAGATTTGGAGAGCAAGGCTGATCCAGCCCACTACTCTTGATCTCGCACGACAGATATCGCAGAAGCTGGAGCGTCTAGACTCCGACTTCAAGCTTCATCATTATGCACTCATCGATCTCATCGACGACACTGAAAGTATGCTCAAAGAGCAGGACATTTTAGATGGACATGATGACGAGATGGCTACATTGTCCACTCGTATTAAACGGCTAATTGCAGTCTGTGATTCCTCCTCCGAATTTGGTCCTCGTAAGATAGCCTCTCGAAAGTTAGTTCGCCTCGAAAGAAATTTATTTACTATAAACGAAAGAATTGGTTCTTTGTCTGGAGGACCTGATGATGTTTGTCTTCTTCATCAATATGAAGAGCAACTTCGTGATCTCAAGGTTGAATTGAAAGATATCTGTAGTGTTCTTCTGTCCCTTGGTGTAGAGGAATCCGATCAGCTCTATACCTCACAAACACAACTTGATAAAGAGCTGTTTGACTGCTCTCTTAAAATCAAGAGGTTGCTATTCCCATCTGGTCAAACTTTGACTCAACTCCACCCCCCTCACTCGATAGCAAGGGAGTTAAGCTGCCCAAATTGGACGTACCTAAGTTTGATGGGAACATCATAAACTGGAGGACCTTTTGGAGCAATTCTCTATTTCAATTCATAGCCGATCTGGTTTGTCTGATGCAGAGAAACTGTGTATCTCCGACATTCGCTTAAGGATGGTACAGCAAAGGGTGTCATGAAGGTCTGTCTCGATCTGGTGATTGCTATTCTGAAGCCATTGAAAGCCTGAAGGCACGTTATGATCGCCCACGGCTTATTCACCAGACACACGTTCGTATGATTGTTGAGGCCACTTCTCTCAGAGATGGAACTGGAAAAGAACTCCGCAGACTCCATGATGTCGTTCAGCAACATCTCCGAGCTCTCAAGGCAATGGAGTATGAGCCATCTGGTTCCTTTATCACATCTGTGCTTGAGCTCAAACTAGATACTAATACCATGTTTGAGTGGCAAAAGTACAGTCAAGACTCGATCGATGTGCCACACTATCAGAGGCTCCTTGAGTTCATTAACCTACGTGCCCAAGCTTCTGAAGCTTCAGTCTCAGACCATAAGAGAGCCTCTCGAGTTGACGATCGCTCAGTGAAGAAGGGTTCTAATGCTGGAAAGTCAATAACCTCTTTTACAGCCAGTACTGTGAACTCTACAGGCCACAACTGTGTCATTTGTAAGTCTCACAAACACCCTCTATATGCATGTCTGCAATTCAAGTCACTACCTCACGATGAGATGGTCTCTACATTGAAGTCACACGACCTTTGCATGAATTGTCTCCAACCAGGGCATTTTGTGAAGGAGTGCACATCTCTGCATCGATGCAGGAAATGTCAGAAGCCACATCATACTTTGTTACACTTGGAACACAAGGATATTGCATCAACTTCCACTGGTACCACTAGTACTTCTCAATCTGTTGTGTCGAATACTGCCACTGGACTTTCTTCCAAATCTTTGCTCATGACCTGTCGTGTTTTTGGTTGATGCTCCTGATGGTTCCTCCGTGGAGCTAGAGCCATTCTAGACTCTGCCTCGTCAGCCTCCTTTGTATCGGAGAATTTGTCTCAAAGCCTGCGTCTTCCACGCTCCCGACAAGGTGTGCAAATCTCAGGTATTGCTGGGTCTCTCTCACAACTCTCCTCACCAAGCTGTCACTAGTTTCACTATATCCTCTGTTCGGTCTCCTTCAAAGAAATTCAAGGTGACAGCTGTTTTGTACCTCGTGTGACGTGTGACCTGCCACTTTACCCCATTTCTTTTGATTTGAAGTGGAGACATTTGCAGGGCATTCCCCTAGCAGACCCAGACTTTGGTCTCCCCAGAAGAATAGACATACTTTTGGGAGTTGACATCTTTGTTGAAATTCTACGTCAGGGCCGGCGGACCGGTGCTCCTGGCTCTCCGTCTGCCTTTGAGACAGAATTTGGTTGGGTTCTCGCTGGAAAGCTCGATGTCAATGCCTCAAATCACTCCATTGTCTCTCATTATGTCTCCGTTGTCACTGGAGATGATCTGTTGCGAAAGTTCTGGGAGATTGAGGAATGTCCAAATGATCAATCCTATCTCACTCCAGAAGAGCGATTAGTTGTGCAACACTTCAAAGACAATCACTCACGATCAGAAGATGGTCGTTTCATTGTTTCTCTGCCCAAGAAAACCACATGCTAAGTCATTGGGTGTGATCTAGATCTCAGGCTGTGAGAAGATTCCTCTCATTGGAGCGATCTCTACATGCCAAGGAGCAGTTTGATGAGTTTGATTCTGTGATGAATGAGTACTTTTGAGAAGGGGCATGCTGAACTAGTTCCCTTGGATGATCTGGAGAAGTCTTCACAGACGTTTTCTATCTTCCCATGCATGCAGTCAAAAAGGAGTCAAGCACAACTACAAAGATCAGAGTTGTGTTTGACGATCAGCCAAGTCTTCTACTGGAGTTTCCCTAAACGATATATTGTTGGTTGGACCCACCATTCACCCACCTCTCCTTGATGTACTACTTCGTTTTCGTTTACACCTGTGGCTCTTGTTGCTGACGTCAGTCGCATGTACCGTGCCATTGAACTCACTAAATCCGACAGAGATATACATCGATTTGTTTGGAGAAAGAATCCCAAGGATCCTCTACTTGACTACCGTATGACCCGAGTCACCTTTGGTGTCTCCGCCTCCTCGTTTGCTGCCAACATGTCGGTCAAGCAGAATGCCCTTGATTTCGCCATGGACTATCCACTGGCCGTTGATGCAGTAAACAGAAGCTTTTTATGTAGATGATGGATTGACTGGTACTGATTCCACAGAAGAAGCAATCGAGTTACAAAGGCAACTACAAGACCTATTCTCTCATGGTGGCTTCTTGTTGCATAAGTGGAATTCAAATGACCAGGTGGTTTTACAGCACATATCTCCTGAGCTTCGAGACTCCCAGTCGATGTATACAATTCCTGAGTCATACATAGAATATGTCAAAACGCTTGGAATAGAGTGGAATGCAAACCTAGACCATTTCCGTCTGACTGTTGTTAAGCCACCTTCTAGTCTTCCTATTACCAAACGCATATTGGCATCTGATATCGCCAAAACCTTTGATGTCCTGGAGGTTGCTTCGTATATATATCTTCATTCAGATCACCATTAAGAAATTCTGTGATAACATCCATCTGGTGTATCTTCATTCTTTTCTCTACTGCATAAGCAAGTATTGTGCGAATTGACGAATAGTGAGCAACTGGAGCAAATGTTTCCTCGTAATCAATACCATACTTCTGTGTGTGTCCTTGTGCTACTAGACGACCTTTGAACTGCTCGATACTTCCTTGTCCATTATATTTTACCTTAATATCCATTTAGAGCCAATAGCCGTTCTTCCTTCTGGTAACTGAACTAAGTCCCCGGTATCATTTTTGAGTAATGATGCATATTCTGCATCTGTCGCTTCTTTCCACTCTTTAGAGTTATGGCTTTGAAACACTTCTTCAATAGTAGCTGGTTCTACAATCTTGCTAGCTTGATCACATGCCTGGTTGGCATAATCATCATGTCCATAACGAACTGGCGGTTTTCATGATCTTTTAGATTGGTGTGGTGGTTGTGAGGTTGGTTCTTCATCTTGTGCAGGAGTGATTTGTTGTTGACTAGGTGCTGTGGGTAAGGTAGGTTGCTCCTTCTGGTCTAATAATTCTTGATTCTCCTTGTGCACCTCAACCTCCCTTTCAATTAACATTTCCTCATTATCTATCTCTGTATTTGTCTCTTCTATAGACTCACAGTTATTAATTTCTTTTCCCCACCATAGTCATTCTCATTAAGATGAGGTCATGTCTGACATAGCACCTCCTTTTCTCCTCATCAAAGACTCTGTAAATTCTTTGTTGTTTCAGTGTAACAATGAACCGGAGCTTGTGGGCTTTCTTATCAAGCTTCTTTGGATTGCCTTCCCAGACATGGGAGTAGACAACACACCCAAAACTCTTATATGTCTCAGGTCAGGTTTCTTTCCAAAACATAATTGGTAAAGGGTGAACTTTGACTGGAGTGCTGTTGTCGCCATCCTATTTCTCAAATAAGATGCTGTAGATATGACTTCAGCCCAAAGCGAGTTAGGGAGCTTTGCATGTATTAACATTGATTTAGCAGCTTCCATGAGGGTTTGGTTGAACCTCTCAGCAGTCCCGTTCTGTTGTGGTGAATGTGCTGCTGTAAATTCCTTTCGAATTCCATTCTCTTTTAGTAAGTTAAAAACTCTTCAGAGGTATACTCTCCACCTCTGTCAGCCCTTAGTGCTTTGATAACATGATTTGATTCCGTCTCTACTTCAGCTTTAAATTCCTTAAACTTTTCTAAAGCCTGTGACTTGTATCTCATAAAGTAACATCATACAGTAACGGGAATGATCATCGATAAAAGTAATAAAATACCTGCTACCTCCAATTGATTCGGTTTGCATTAGACCACAAACATCTGAGTGAATTAATTGAAGTGGTTCTTGTGGACCTAATTTTCATTGAGTGGGTGTATTGTTTTCTTTTGCATCTTTGCTTCTACACAAGCCTCACAGAAATCATACTGCCATTAGATGGTATGTCGATACCATCAGCAATAGTACTCAGCTGTCGTAGTTGTTTGAATATTGACATGTGCTAGTCGTTTATGCCATAGATTGGTTTTCTGGTTATCCTCTTTAGTAACGTGAGCAGCTTGTTTTAAACATGGTACTATCTTACAGTCTAACTTGTACAGTTTTTCCTACAGGTGATCCAACACCAACCAGTCGATTTCTTTTGCTACGTATCCAGCACCTTCTGTCTCGTCTATATCCGACTCTTAGTGCCGAATCCTGCCAGACTTTGTCTCACCACTGGCTCCACTACTCCGCCTTTGTTCCTCGTCTAGCAATGCTTGCTTACAAATATAAGGGTTAGTTCAGCATCTCCCCTTGCAAGTAGGGCTGTCACCAACGTTGGGTAACTCTCCTGAACGCTTCGCAATAACACTGTACCTTGTTTAGCTCACTAATGTTCTCTTCAAGGGCAGTTTAACTTGTCTACTAGTTGTCATCTACCTGTCTCAAATGGTCACGAATTGATCCTCCTTTCTTCATTCGAAGACCATACAGTTGCATCAACATGTTAACTTTGTTACTGACTGTCTTTCTCTCGAATAATTGACACAGTAACTTAAATGGGAGTGTAAAAGGCTGAAGTTGAGTGAATGGTTGTGTCCTCACTGTGGTGTAGTTGTGGCATATAAAGTCCACAAAAGACTTCACTACAGTAGTGAAACTGATCGTTGGTGTATAGACAATTCACACAGTACGGTTAATAACATCACTGATAGTGATACTAATACTGAAGAAGATCTTGATCTGGAGGATCTTCCTCTGAATATATTTTCAGAGGAAGTTTGTTATCTGACAGAAAATGACGGATTGTTTGAGTCCTCCTGGTATTGGTTTGATGTTTGAATATGATGATTCTGTTGCCAATGGACAAAGTAAACTTCACGTCTGAGGCATTACAATATATGTACATGTTTATACAAGTTATGAATGTGCTATAGGTGTTTCTTTTTAATAGGTAATACTGATATGGAAATATGGAGTGATGGTGATGATGATTGTTTTAATAAAAGTAGTCAAGGGCAGAGCCTGACCCTCGTGTGGACTGAGGGTCAGGGAAAGTACATATACTAAACTTGTTCTGAGCCAAATAGCTTCGGGTGGGGTAAGGTGGAGCTGAAACACGTGTAAATGACCATTAAGATGGCATCCAGCATTGTTGTGAATTGCTACGGTTGTGGAACAGACATCACTAGTTGATCCAATGACAGATACAACATCCTGCACAATTTCATCAAGTGCATCAAGTACACTGCCAAATCGCAACTTAAACAGATTGACTGCTAAATATCGACATGCCCATCGGGTATCACTCAGATGAGGAATTTCTAGAACTTTCAATCCTCTTTTCTTCTGGGCCTCTATCAATTTCTGATGTCTAAGAGTGGAAGCTAAGAAGAAACGATATGCCATTCCCATAATTCCAAAGAAATCATTGACTTCCTTGATTCCTTTTGCTGTATCCACTACAACAAGATTGAGCCTATAAAATGAATTAATTAGTTACATGTAGATATATACCTGTAAGCATGACAATGGATGTAAATGCAAGTAGAACCAACGACATCCCTAAGGTATTGTTGAACAGCTGATACTCTTCCGCTCATGACAGTAGCTCCGTCATAGCATTGACGCAAACAGTACTTGACATCTACTCCCAATTCTTGCAACCATGAATAATCTTTTGTGATAATGATCTTGCATCCATATCAGTTAAGTCGATAAATCCCACAAAATGCACAACTGAGTCCTTGCTAATGTACCGGAGACACAATGAGAGCTGTTCTGTACAACTAACATCCCTTGACTCATCAGCAATAACAGCAAATCCTTCAGCTTACATGACATTATCCCTAATCTATCGTAACACAACATCAGCAGCTGCTTTTAGTAGATCATTTTGAACTGACTTTGATGTATACTTGGCATTCTTTGGCAAAGATTTACACTGAAAATCAAATTGAGGAGATGTAGACTTAATCAAATCAACCAACTCAACAAAATTTCCCTTGTTTGCTGACCCACTAGTTTCATCATGCCCTCTGAGAGCAATGCACTGGCGTGCACAGAAAACAGCCACTTTGCCAAGAAAGGTGATATATTTCCGATTAGAAGCAACAGTTAAAGCCCTCTGATTTGTTAGTTGATCCACAACAGAAGAATGAGACTCAGCTTGCTTGAAAGATGACCATAGTATTACACTATTCTTGTGAGCACCTGACACAGCATGCTTCCTTAATTTGCTACCAATTTTTTTTCAGTCATTGCAACCTTCAACTGTAAAAGCCTTATCAGCATACTGAGACGGTGATGGAAACAGTCGACAACAGTAACAGTAAACAGAATCATTGATGACAGAGTATTCTATGAAGGGGTAAGTCTTGTACCAATGCGGAGAAAAAGAGTGGTTGCTAGTGCCAAATTTACTTTTTTTGAAACTCCTGAGGTAATGTTGCTTATGTTTGTCACCTGGATATTGTGCAAATATTATTAGGAATGTGATTGCAACTTCTGGGAGTATTGTAGCAGTAGCTGAATCTGTCCCTGTGCTACTGCTACTATCAGTTGTATCTTCACCAGCACTAGCATCTGTTATCTGAGAATGGGAGTCTGATTGACTGTCCAAACGACTTCTTTTAGTTCCTTGGTTGCCTTCAGACTCATCATGATCGTCTGTGCTGCTGTTTGGCCTTAGAAAATCTTTCACAGTCAACTGCTATGTCTCCTCTTTGCCATGAGTAAATTCGAGTATTTAGATATATAATTTTAAAAATAATTATATTTGGGGGGGATAATGGCCCCACTGTAGAACCGCCACTGTCCCAGGGCTCATCACTACATGATCAACAACCCTGCTTAATGCCGCCATGTTTTTATGATTACAGCTTAATGTCACTTCCTGAGCTGCCAATATTTGCAAATTTAGTATACGTACTTCCCCTGACCCTCAGTCCACACGAGGGTCAGGCTCCGCCTTTCACTATTAAGAAAGGTATAAAAGAAATTCCACCTCACAAGATTTAAACTTCATTTTATAGCTTTATTGCTGATCAGTATAAAAACTGGGTAGTTCATTATTCGCTGATTTGTCTTCATGGTCTCCTGAAAACTGATCATTTAGAGTGTTGGATGCACTTTGTTTTTGGCATGCTGTCAGTCATCGCTTACAGAGCGAGATATTACTGTTGCTGATGTTTTGTTTAGTACAGTTTTTGCTGCAGAACTGAAAAGTTATTTGGTAAGGAAATTATTACTCAAATATGCACATGTGTTGTGATCTTTGCAAATGCATTTTTGATTATGGGTCCATTGAACAAATTTTGAGTCTTTGTTTTTGAACGATTCAATGGAATCCTTGGACAGTTACCAAAACAACAAGTGAATTGAAGTTCAAATAATGAACAAGTTCATCTCTGATACTGAAGTATTACATGTTGCCACTCTTAGGAACACTTTGAAAAACTAATTCCTTTCCAGGTTCCTTGTTTTGGTACACTAGCATCTGACAACAACACCAACTCTCGGTTTGTAATGGGGAAATTGTGCTTCCTCATAATCATTCTCGATGTGTATTTGAATTACATGAGTTGACAGATATACAGCTTTTGTTAACTCAAATTTACTTTACTGACTTCGTTTGTCAATTCAAAGTACTTTCGGTATAATTCTTTATATATAGATGAAAGGTGAAAATAGTCGCAGTAAGGGATCAAACATTGTTATTGCTCATTTTAGTGGAGAAGATCGTCCCACCTTAAATTATCTATTTTGTAAAGTTCACTGTTTTTGTGAATGATGTACCCAAATCACATATTGTAGTCCTCTGTAAACTGGTTTTGTGAATCATTCACGAAAAGATAATTGTTGGAAAACCTATCACAATTGGGAACACAATCTTTTTTAATCAAGCACTTACATATATCCTAAGGATATCAAGTGCAAAGCAATTTCCCTCATTGATAAATTAAATGATACTTATGGTACTGTTTTGTTTGTATCTCCTTAACAATAGTAATATATTAACTATGATTTTGTCATATCACTTTTCTCTTGATTTAACAAATTCTCTAAAATGAAATGATATCAATTCATTATTTTGCAACTTTGATTTAAACGTTACTCATATACACAACTCAAAAGTATATACTCATGTAATTGTAAGTGTTAACACATTTTGTGTTCAGGTAACAGATATTAATATTTTTACAGCATGTCATTAAAAAGAAATGTTGCATGAAATTTCATATTTCACATGAAAAGAAATATTACATGAAAGTTCATGTGTGTAGACATGGCATGTGGAGGATTGTTCCAGACCACATTTCCTGCACATGTTATCATATATGACTATAAAGGATTGTTGGATTTTCTACTATGACACAGTATCCCTTCATTCTACACATTTGCTACTGCAGATGCTTGATTCAATTACATTCTTATTGATATACATTATCCCCTGTTGAGTTCTCTCACAGATTGAACGAGACACAAAAATTGACATTCAACAAAAACTTTCTTTCAAAAGTGTGTGTTTCCAATTATACGAGATCAATTAATAATTAGAAATGATAATTGTTGAACAGAAAACGTAGCTATCTTCACGTAGCTCCCCAGTAGTACTAGAGAATCAATAGAATGATTGTTGAACAGAAAAACGTAGCTATCTTCACGTAGTACTAGAGAATCAATAGAATGATTATACAGACACAACCAATAGACTTTACAGAAATAAATGATAAAGAATACAGACAAGAGCATCAATAAACAACAACTACAACACCAATACACGTGCTAAGTCATACATTATATACACAGTCAAAGTTCTAGAAAGTTCCAGATAGTAGCATGTGTTCACACCTAATAACAATAATTATAATGAGAACATACATGAAGTACAATTAGTTAAAACTGTCTTATCTTCAACACTCCTTCTCAGTTTTCAACTGATTGTTGATCTAGTGAACAAAGTCCACACATAGCTCTCAACTTTACGAACTTTTCTTGACAGAGTCTTTTAGTAAATATGTCTGCGATCATATTCTCTGTTCGACAGTATCTTAGTTCAATCGTATTGTTGTTAACCTGTTCTCGAATGAAATGGAACTTTATTCCAATGTGTTTAGCTCGACATGGAACTGGGGATTTTTTGTCATGCAGATGGTTGACTGGTTGTCTTCAAATATAAACAGTGGGCTCAGATACATTTATCTTCATGTCATTACTGAGTTGTCTCATCCACACTGCCTCCAGAGCAGCACTGGCTAGTGCCATATATTCCGCCTCAGCTGTGGACAAGGCCACACATGTCTGCATGTTACTCCTCCAACTGACTGCTGTTCTTCCCAGTTGAAAGATAAATCCAGATGTGGATTTTAAAATCATTACAGTGTCCCACCCCAGTCAGCATCAGAGAAACCAATAACCTTTGTGGAACCACCTTTCTCATACAATAAACCAAGGTGAGTATTTCCTCTTAAGTATCTAAAAATACGTTTAACCAGCTGTCCAATGCTGTTTTGTGGGGATTTGATGAGAAATGAGCAACATTGCTTAAGCAAAAGCGATGTCAGATCTTGTTCTCATTGATAAATATAACTACTTCCCAATAGCAGATTGGTATGTTTCCTTGTCGAAATACTCACTGTCATCTGTTCCTAGCATTAGCTTGGTGTTGACAGCAACTGGAGTATTGATTGGTTTTGCGTTCTCCATACCAAATTTCTGTAGCATATTCTCTGTGTATAATGTTTGTCCAATCCAAATAGTTCCCTTTTCATGGTTTTGGACAATCTTTACATCAAGAAAATAGTTTAGCTCTCCTAGATCTTTCATTTCAAATTTGTCTGAGAGAGCTCTTTTTACATCAGCCATTGTTTTATCACTTTTTCCTGCCAATACTATATCATCAACGTATACTCCAATAATAAACGATTCTCCTTCTAATGAAGTATAAATACATGGGTCACTGGTTGATTGGATGAAACCCATACGTTTCAACTGTTGATCTAGTGTTGCATTCCAGCATCTTGGGGATTGTTTGAGTCAATATATACTATGTTTTAGTTTGCACACTAGGTTTTCTTTTCCTTGTACAATAAAACCCTCTGGTTGTTTCATGTAGACTTGTTGTTCTAATTGTCCATTTAGAAATGTAGCAGTGACATCCATTTGGTGCAATTTGAGACCTTTCTGAGTAGCTAGAGCAATTAGAGTACGTAGTGACTCAAACCTTATTACAGACTAAAGGTTTCATCATAGTCAACACCTTCTCGTTGAGAAAAACCTTGAGCAACGAGCCGAGCTTTATAGCGCTCCACAGACCCATCAGCTTTGAGTTTCTTTCGAAATACCCATTTGTTACCAACAACTTGACTTCTCTTTGGTAACTCCACAAGATCCCATACATCATTTAAATAAAGAGATTTCATCTCTTGCTCCATTGCATTTCTCCATTGCTCCTTCTCAGAGCCACTGAGTGCCTCAGCTACTGTCACTAGTTCCTTGTTCTGGGCTGCGGCAGCATTGACCCAGATACCATATCTATCAGGCTGTGTTCTCTCTCTCTAGTCAATCTACGTGTGACTGTTTCTGATTCTACTACATCAGCAGGTTCATTGTGAGTTTCCTCTGCTTCTACTGGTTGACCAGCTGCAATCTCTTCTTCCTCAAGAGCATGTTCCTCTTCATGAGAGTTGTTTAACGATATGAACCGCTGCTCCTTGTTTTCAATTTTTCTCCTTCTCAATTCCTCTTGTGGACTCATTGAACTGAACATCTCGACTGTGTATTACTCTCAACTGAATTGGATCATACAAACGATATCCCTTAGTTTCATTACCATATCCTAATAAAATACATTTTCTCACTTTTGAGTCAAGTTTCTTTCTTTCATCTTTAGCAATATGAGCATAGGCAGTGCATCCAAATGCATGCAAGTGATCTACATTATGTTCTCTCCTGTCCACACTTCAAATGGAGTCATACCACTCACTGTCTTTGTTGGACTATGGTTTCTCAAGTAAATGGGTGTAGAGAGAGCTTCAGCCTAAAATTTCTGTAGTAACTTAGAGTCATCAAGCATTGATCGAACTGTCTCAACTAATGTTCGGTTCATTCGTTCGGCAACACTGTTTTGTTCCGGTGTTTTTGGAACTGTAAACTCATGTCAAATTCCCTCTCTCTTACAGTATTGCTTAAATGCTCTAGAGCAGTACTCTCCACCATTATCCGTTTGGAGAATTTTCAGTTTGCGACCGGATGATGTCTCAACAAGAGCTTCCATTCAATAAACTTCTGAAGAACTTCACTCTTGTGATTCATAACGTACACCCATGTGTAGTGTGATCGATCATCAATAAAGGTGAGAAAATATTCAGCTCCACCCAATGACTGTGTGCTTAGCTTTCCACGTACGTCGCTGTGTACGAGATTGAGAACAAAGTCAGCTCGTTTACGTCCATTTTTGGAGAACGGACTTCTGTGGAGTTTTCCTAAAACACATGACTCAATATCATTAGATAAATTATAATCAAAACCATCAGCTAATTTATTTTTAGCTAACTCACGTAAACTCTTCTCTCTTAAGTGTCCAAATCGTCTGTGCCATATGCTCTCTTTGGACTTGAGTTGTTTTTTCCAAATAGCATTGACTTGTTGATGAGTTGACTGAAGACAGTTCAGATAATAGAGGTTACCCTTCTTCGTAGCAACAACTACTAGCTCCTCTTTCTCATCATACACATGACCTTCATCGTCACTGAACGTGATTGTGTTTCCCAACATCAGTCATCTTAGATACGCTTAGCAGGTTGTATGCAAACTTTGGTACATAAAGTACCTTGTGTAGTCTACACTTCCTTATCTGTTTGTCAGGTAACACCAGAGTCAAGGCAACAACAGCACTACCAGTAGCTTCAAGTTTATGGCTATCTCCTAGGAGACTTCTTGTGGTTTCTTTAGTGTCTTGTAATTAGCAAACAGCTGTTTGTTGTTGCAGATATGACAAGTGGCTCCTTAGTCAATTATCCAGGCGTCTGTGGCTCGTTCGAGGTGTTAATTGATAACGCATGATGTGTTACCAGACCAATAGTGTTGCAGTCACCTCTTCTGGTCTGAGCTCTCTGTTTTATGGTCTTCTTCTCTTTCTTTACTTCGGTTCCTTCTAGTTTCTTCTTGCTTCAAGCTCATTCAGTACAGTACCGTTGTATGTGACCAAACTTACGACAGTAATGACACCTTGGACCTCTTGAGCCAAATCTATGTTTAGCTGCAAGTGCTTCTTCATTCTTGTCATGGTCCTTTAGCTTCCTATCTTCATAGAGTAGCTTCTCTGTAACGACCTCCATCTTCGGAACTTCAGGACTGACTTTGAGTGCTGTAACAAGTGTGTTGTATGAGTCAGGAGACTTGCAAGTAAGTGTACGACACGATCTTCCTCTCCCTATCTCGACTCCAATGACTGATAACTCGTTAAAGATCTCAGTCATAGCCTTGATGTGTTGATGGACAGAGTCTCCGTCTTTATATCTTAGCACGTAGAGTTTACGTCTCAGAATGAGCTTATTCACCCATGTCTTTTTCTGAAACTGATTGGAGAGTTTTTCCCACACAGTTACCGGGCTGTCGGGCTCTTCTAACAGGTAAAGTAAAGTTGGATCAACGGTCAAGACAATGGTAGCTAGCGCTCGGTTATACCTTGCCATGAAGTCAGCATACTGCTTGGTTGTTTCGTCTGCTGGAGCGACTTCCTTCTTCGTCACAATATCCCACAAGCCTTCTCTTATAAGTGCCATCTTACATTGCACTTTCCATGTGGAGTGGTTTGTACCACTCAAAGGAACAACTGTAGTAACTTTTGATTCTACTGCCATCTCTCTAGTGTCTCTGGGCTCATAACCTGTTGAACAGAAAACGTAGCTATCTTCACGTAATACTAGAGAATCAATAGAATTATACAGACACAACCAAATAGACTTTACAGAAATAAATGAAAAATAATACAGACAAGAGCATCAATAAACAACAACGACAACAACAATACATGTGCTAAGTCATAAATTATATACACAGTCAAAGTTCTAGAAAGTTCCAGATAGTAGCATGTGTTCACACCTAATAACAATAATTATAATGAGAACATACATGAAGTACAATTAGTTAAAACTGTCTTATCTTCAACAATAATTAGTATAAATGATGGTCAAACATAAACAAACTATAATGAAACATTGACATACTGCCAGCCAGGACCAGATGGTCTTTAACAACAATAAAGAGTCATAATTAATCATCTTGAGAGGGTAACAACAAGGCTATTATAGAGATTGGTTTCTTGTAGGTTCCTGAGTTCATCTTCCCAGTGACTACTCGCACGAGATTATCTTTGCCTGCATGAATCTTAATCACTCTGCCAAGTGGCCATTTCGAGGGAATTAAATTATCCTGTTGCAAAATCACAATGTCTCCAACACAAATATTTCTTCATGTATAGTGCCATTTTGTATAGCATTTCAGACTAGTGATGTACTCACACAACCAACGTTGCCAGAACTGACGTACAAGTGCTTGACATAGGTGCCAGTGACGAAGGAGAACAAGGGAACGGTATGAGAATGAGGGATCAGGCAGAGCTTCCAATGATCTGCCGATGACAAAGTGCCCAGGAGTGAGAGCTCCTATTCCATCATCATCAAGTGGGAGAGAAATGAGAGGTCTACTGTTGAGATATGATTCCACTTGAGCGAGAACCTTAGTAAACTCTTCAATTGTCAGCTTCACACTGCCAATTACACGTCTCAAATGCGTTTTAATACTTTTCATTGCTGCCTCCCAAAGGCCACAAAAATGAGGAGCATGTTCAGGAATGAACTTCCACCATATATTTTGTGTTGAACAAAACTCAGAGATAGCATCTTGTGACTTCTGGGTTTTCAGAAATGCAATAAGTTTTTGATCTCCCAAGCTGGCCCACAAAATTTGTACCATGGTCACTCCGAATAAGAGTTGGCTTCCTCTGTCGAGATATGAAGCGCCTTAGACAGGCTAGAAAGGCTTCAGCTGTTAAGTCTGACACCAGTTCTAAATGCACAGCTTTCACTGAAAGTGAAACCATTACACTGGCATAGGTTTTAATTACAGTAGGTTTCCTCACATGTCCATATTTGATGTAGAAAGGGCCAGCATACTCCACGCCACCCTCGTCAAAAACGAGATCAGGAGTGAGACGCTCAATAGGTAATTGACCTAGCATCTGATGTTGAAGCTTTGCTGAGGTACATCGACAAATGACACAACTGCGGGTTATTGATTGAATTGCTTTACGTTCTCTGAGGATGTAGAAATGGTGATTCAGAGAACAGGCTAATAATGTTGGACCAGCATAAAGTAAGCGAAGGTGTTCAAAATGAATCATCACCTTAGTTACGGGATGTTTTCCAGATAGGATGAGAGGATGCTGACTTGAATATGCAGACCTGCCAACTCTCACGTATTTGGCATGAGACTCACGCATTGAAGGTTCTTCTCATGCTCTCAAACTTACTTGCTTCAATCTCATGCCTCAAAGTCACGCCCCTTATACGCCCACTCTAACTAATATTCATTGATTATGTAATGACTATCTAATAATTGCATTCATAACAATAAAATTAATCATTCATTTAATTTTGATAAGACAGCTGTGACCACTATGAAAAGAAATCGTAGTAATGACTGTGAATGAGGCTATAGGCAGCATTAGTAAAAAGTGGAGTGGGGCTGCCATATACAAGACAAAATTTATAGACACCTGGAAAAAAAGTGGCCCTTTGTACAACCAGTCAAAGATAACCCACACCAATTTCACTGTACTACCTGCTCCAGAAACATCTGTTGTGGCCATCAAGAAGAAGCTGATATTGTATGACACAGTTCCTCAGAACAGCACAAAGCAAATGCCATAACACTTCGAGCCAACACAAAGTTGAACTTCCAGCCCATCAACCAAGAACAACAGATCAGGTTGTTATCAAAATGATAGAAATAATGTACCTTACATTTATAGATAACACGAGCTGAAGTTAAAGTGACAAAACTTGCTCGTGCAACATAACGTTCCCCTTTCAGTTGCTGACCATCTCAGCCCTCTCTTAGGGATATTTTCCATGACAGTAAGATTGCCAAGCAGACATGGGGCAAGCACTTGAGTGCTTGTGCTTGAAAGCACTTTAAGCACTTTTTTTCAAGTGCTTGAAGGGCTTTCAAAGCATTTTTCATATCATAAGCACTTGTGCTTGGCTTGTGCTTAAGCCCTTTTTTAATTTTAATGCTTCAAAGCACTTTTAAAGCATTTTTCAAGCACAAATGCTTTCAACCATGACATGTTAATGTGTAAATTGCACGCCTTGAAGTCTTCTCTTGCAGTGGCCACTCACATGAGTCACATCAATTGTGTGTATGCATGCCTCACTACTCACTAGCGATTCCAGCTGCAGTTGCACAACTGACAGCTGCACTATAGCACAGTAGTAGCACTACTGATTCGTACTGAAAATTGCTGAAAAGAGTATACATGTACCTGGTGTTTTGGATAACTTTGTTCTTCCTGAGAATGTGAGTGGTGTTTTCAGGGCAAAATGCAAGCACTGCCCTAAGACTATATCTGGGTCCACTAATATCACAACTAATTGGCTAAAACATATGGTAAGCAGTATATATATATATATATATATATATATATATATAATATATATATATATATATAGGCACATCAGTGTGTGTATTGTCTAAATTTATTGTATCTTTCATATTACCATAGAGAAATTGTCATCCTACAGTTTTTTTGGAGAAAAAGGGAGGTTGTAAAATTACTTCTGGTGGTGAGCAAACGACACTGGCCCATTTCTCTGAAGAGAAGTATCATGCTACAGACCCTCGTCAAGTGTCAACCACGACAGCATTACTGTCATTTGTTGCTGAAGATTTAATGCCATTGTCCATTGTTGAAAGTAGAAGTTTTCGTGGTTTTGTGAGTTGTCTGGATCCCAGGTATCAAGTGCCTAGTCGGAAGCAGTTTTCTTCTGTTCTTATTCAGGGACACTATGAACAACTACTAGCGAATGTCAAGGATTGCCTTAAAGATGCTACAAATCTGAGCATAACAATGGACATGTGGACCAATCGACAGATGAGATCATTTACAGGAATAACGGCTCACTACATTCATAACTGGAAATTAGAATCAGTTATATTAGCTTGCAACAGATGTAAAGGTCGCCATACTGCAGAAAAAATCTACCAGGAATATGAAAACGCGACCCTACATTTCAACATTGCTGAAAAGGTTAGGCATGTAGTTACCGATACAGCTAGCAACATGGTGAAAGCATTCCATCTCCCAAATTATGAGTATGACAAACAGGATGGTGATGTGGAGGATGAAGATGAGGTTGACGTAGGTGATGATTCTGATAAAGTAGGTGTTTCCGACATGCTTGATGTACTTCCTGTATAACACCATGGATGTTTTGCTCATGTACTACAATTAGTAGTAAAGGATGGCTTCAAGACTGCTTCTCAGATTGATCGGGTCATTAACAAATGTTCCAAAATTGTGTCACATGTGCGACGATCAACTGTAGCACAAGACACTTTAGATGGTGAAAAAACCCTTAAGTTAGCCAATGCAACCCGCTGGAATTCCCAGCATAAAATGATTAAATCCATCCTTGCTATTTCATCTGACAAGTTAGACTCTCTTGATGTGCCAAAGTTAATCACGTACGAACGCAATATCATCAAAGAAGGAGTGGAGATATTAACACCCTTTGAAGAGGCTACCGATTTCGCACAGATCGAAGACTATCCCTCTGCTGGTTATGTTCTTCCAAGTATTAGGGGTTTGGAGCATCAGTTAAATAATGTGATAACAAAATATCATTGCTCATTTCTTCATGCACTTAAGGATTCCCTATCGAGGCGAATGGTTGTATATGAAGCAAATGATGATTACATCTTAGCTGCCATACTTGATCCTCGTTTCAAGTTGCTGTGGTGTAGAAATGACGATGAAAAGAAAAGAGCTGAGGCTCTTTTAACAGCAGAGATGGCAAAAGTAAAACCACAAGACATATCTGATGTCACTGAAGAAGAAACATCTATTTGCAAACCACCTAAGAAGAAATGTAAGATCTTTACTTTTATGGATGAAGACAGAGACAAGCATACACAAAGTACACGGAGTATTACTGAGCAGAAATTAGAGATACAAAAGTACCTTGAGGATCCACATGAAGATGACAAAACATGCCCACTACAATATTGGAAGGCCCATCGAAATGTTTATCCCACACTAGCAGAAGTAGCAACAACTGTCCTGGGAATTCCAGCCTCCTCTGCAGCAGTTGAACGTCTATTCAGGGTAGCTGGAAAGATCTTTAGGCCGGAAAGGTGTCGGCTAGCTGATAGTACTTTTCAAAAACTAATGTTCATTCGTAGCAACAATAAATATTTCAAAAATTAACTGAGTGGTGTGAATCATGTGATTTAACTATGAATAAGGTTAAAACATCAAAAGTGCTTTTGCAAGTGCTTCAAGCACTTTGTGGGTGCTTGAATTTGTGCTTCAAGCACTTTGTTTATTAAAGCATTTGTGCTTGTGCTGGTGCTTAAGCACTTTCCCCAAGTGCTTAAGTTGTGCTTCAAGCACTTGAGTAGGTGCTTGCCCCATGTCTGTTGCCAAGGGCTATGCTGCAGCTCGTACTAAAACAACGTGCATGTTAAACAGTTCCATTGCACCATACTTTAAAGCTACCTTGGTTGATGTCATGAAATCTCAGCCGTTTCAATAGCCATTGACGGTTCTAACGATTTAGGAATTGAAAAGATGAATCCTCTTACTAATCCAAGCATAATTCAAGTTAAACTGACAAATCCTGAGCCATGCCACAAATTTGAGCCAGTCAAAGAGATACTGAATAATGCTAAATTAATAAATACAGACTCCACTCATATAGATCTAATTATTAAGTATTATAACTAGTTCCACATGCCTTTCAGGTGAAGTTGTTGCTCAGCAGCACATCTCACACATTGGGACTTTCAGAGGTTGGTAGGTCTGAATATGACACCTTCTTGACGCAGTCTCTGCCACCCACACGTAGAATGCCAGATGAGTGAAGGATTAGGTGGAGGGATAGCAAAGAACTAGAGCTTTGTAGGATTTTACTTTCGTTAATAGTCTCAATTTCGTCAGGAAAGCAATCTTCTTGAGCAATGGACATCCAATAGGCTTCAGCTGTGTGTAGCTCCTGAGTAGTCAGAGATGAAGATGACTGGAGAGAACAATCATTCTTGTCGGCAGGCATGGGCCAAGTACATTGGTACTTGTACTTAAGTACTATTAATACATCTATGAAAGTACTTGTACTTGTACTTAAGTCCTTTTTTAATTTTTGCATAGTACTTGTACTTGTACTCAAGTACTGAGGTATGTACTTGCAAGTACTTAAATACATATAAGTACTTTGAAGTACCTTTAAGTCTTTTAAGTCCTTCTAATGTTATTGATCAAAGAAGGTGTTACCTTTTCATACTTAACTGCATCAACCAGGTGCTAAATAGAGGTCAAAGGCTCAAAGTTATCTCATGAGTAGTCATGCATATATAAAGACAACTTGTTCATTTTTACTCTTTCAAAAACATGGCTACTGCTAGCAAAGTTCCAGCTGTGTTAAAGCACTACATTGTTTCTGAGACATTGCCAGAAGTAGACTTCAAAGCTAAATGCAAGTATTACAGTAAGGACATCATTGGATCTGTCAAGGCTACAACTAACTGGTGGAAGCACTTGGTAAGTAACTACAGAATATTTATAATGATCAAATCAATGCTACTATTCTTTTTTAGAGACGAGCACATCAACAGATTTTAAAGAAAGATCAATCTGATACTGAGACACAGCAAACGCTAACTCACATTGTAGAGTCTGACAAAAAGTATGATTGCAAACATCCAAAGCAAGTTTCGGCTACTGAAGATCTAGTTAACTTTGTTGCTGATGATCTTATGCCTTTGTCCCTGTTGGAGAGTATTCGCTTTAAGAAGTTTGTGAACAGATTAGATCCACATTATTATCTTCCTAGTTGGAAGCATTTGTCAACAACACTACTCAAGAAGAAGTACGATAAAGTGAAGAACATGGTGTTGAAGCGATTGAAGGATGTAGAAAATATTAGCTGTCAGTATCTCTTCAGAAGGAGTTACATTTGAACACCACTTGTGCTTTGCACACACTCTACAGTTGATAATAAAAATGGATTAAAGAAAGCAGGTCACATAAACACAGTTATTAACTCGTGTCATTTGTATGAAGATCAACCATTGCAACTGATATCCTTGGAACAGAGAATAGACTTCAAGTTGACAACATCACTAGGTGGAATTCGCAGTTGAAAATGATCAAATCAGTGCTTGCCATACCAGAAACTAGGCTCTCTGAGTTAGAGGAAGCTCCTAATCTGTCACATCACGATCGAAACATCCTTCAAGATATTGTCAATATCCTTACTCCTTTCGAAGAGGCCACAGACTTTGTTCATGTAGAATGTGTGCCATCAGCTGGATATGTTTTGCCATGTGCAGTTGGTTTGGCTCATCTTCTTCAAGGCTTAGTTTCATGTTACAACTTCAGTTTTATTCAAGGCCTAAAAGAATCTTTAGAGAAGTTGTAGACTAAGCGATGACAGATTCAAACAGCTAATGTTTATAAGGTGTAATAATGATAATGTACCATTATTGAGAAAAAAGACCTGGGTGTTTGGGTAGATTAGTGTTTTCAATATTCATTTTATTTCACCAAACAAAAATAATATATTAACGCCAAACGTTTCAATAGTCAGAGCGACTATCTTCGTCAGTGGCTTAAATAATAAAAGTAAAAGTAAAAAAGCTTCTATTTATACTACACGCTAAGGTACAAAGTTCAACAATACAATAAACAATCTTCATTCCTGCACGCGTTGCGTGGGCGGGCTGCTACGTATGCAGTGCTTTGATGTTATGCATCTTGGCATGTATAGCGTGGGTGGGCTGCTTTACATGCATATTAGACCGTAATGTAAGGTAAGTTCCAGGGAGAGGACCCTTCTCACGGTTGATAGAAGGACACTTGTTGTTGATGTGCCAAGATTCAAGGATGATTCTTTGCCAGAGAAAAGGGTGGTGAGCTAGGATCGAAGGGTTATCCCAGTTGATGGAGTGGCCAGTCTGGCAGACATGTTCAGATACAGCACTAGAACAGATGTCCAGTTTTCGTACTGCTCTCTTGTGTTCAGTGATGCGTTGTGATAGATTTCTGCCAGTTTGTCCAATGTAACTTGCCTCACAGTCTTGGCAAGAAATCTGATAAACGACACCAGACTTCTTTGTGATGGATAATGTATCTTTAGGCCTTGATAAGATTTTCCTTAAGGTGTTTTGTGGTCTAAAGGTGGTTTCTATGCCAAGAGGGGAGAGAAATCCTTTTTATAGACTCCGATTGGCCTTGTATATAAGGGATGGTGATTCTAGTTGTTTTTTGGTCACTAGTGTTAGGTGGTTTTGTTTTTAGGGTGGATTGTCTTTTGCACCTCCTGATGAAATTTATTGGATACCCATTCTTTTGTAGAGCCTGAAAGATAAGAGATTCTTCCTCCACCTGTTGTACGAGGGGTAGGATGAGTGTGTTAAGGCCCTGGAAAATAAAGAGCGACAAACAGATAGTTTGTGAGAGGAAGGGTGGGGGATGAGAACTGAAGATATTGGTCAGTATGAGTCTGTTTCCGATAAACTGCAGTTGATAGTGACCCATCACTATCTCTAGTGATGAGGATGTCCAAAAAGGGTAAACAGCCATTGCTTTCCATCTCTACTGTAAACTGGATTGACGGTTCAATGGAGTTGAGATGTTGATGGAAACTCCCAACCATCGAAGGTAGTAGGGCAACACAGGTGTCATCTACATACCTTTTCCAGAAAATAGGAGGGTGTGAAAAGGATGTTAAGGCCCTTTGTTCTATATTCTCCATCACCATATCTGCTACAATCACTGACACAGGGGAACCCATAGCAGTTCCAAAAATTTGTTGATAAACTGTCCTCTAAATGAAAAGTAAGTGGCTTTGAGACAGAACTCAAGAAGCTGTATGATGTCATTAATAGATAGGGCAGTTCTGTCCTCTAAGGTGTTGTCTTCTTGTAGACGTTCCCTCGCAACATAAATTGCCAAATCAATTGGTACTTTAGTGAAGAGAGAGACTACATCAAAGGATACAAGTATTTCTTCTCCTAAATGCTGTGTGTTGATGAAGGTGGAGAACTCACTAGAATTTCTGATATGGGTGGGAGTGTTCCCAACCAAAGGTGAAAGTAGACGGCATAAATGTTTTGATAGTTGGTAGGAAGGTGAGGAATAAAAAGATACAATAGGTCTGAGGGGGACATCTGGTTTATGAATTTTCGGTAGCCCATACATTTGTGGAATGATTCCATTGGAGCTATGTAGGAGAGAATAAAGATTAGGAGACAGTTTTTCTTGCTTTTTTAGAGACAGCAAGATAGCATTCATCCTATTCTGCAGAGCAGGAGTAGGGTCAGCTTTTAGGATTTTGTAGGTATTTCGGTCGCCAATAATATTCAGAATTTTGTTGTCATAATCTTTTGCGTTCAAAATGATGGTGGCACGACCTTTATCTGCTGGTAGAATAACAATGCTAGGATCTCTACGTAATTCCTTCAATGCTTTCATCTCCAAAGGAGTGAGGTTGTTGTGTACATGATTAGGTTTGTTGAGTACTCCTACAATTTTGGCTCTGATGTTATTTGCAGTGTCTTGGTCGACTTTCTGGTGGTTAAGAGCACTTTCCACTTCTGCAATAACAGTTGGGGCATCAAACTTTTTTGGTGCGGGAGCAAATTTCATTCCTCTAGACAATAGGGTTTTTTGAGGTGTACTCAACCTCTTTGAAGATAGGTTGACCACCCATTTGTTGGATTTCGATAGGTGATTGTCTTTATATTTTCTGAGGAGTGAGTCAAATTTGCTCATTTGTCTTTCTTTGCACTTGTTGGTGGTATTTAGCTTCACTTTATCGGAATAGTCTATTAATGAGGATAGATGGGAGGGGCTAAAGATGTGCTGCAGTTCACGTAGTTAGAAGAACTGGTCATGTTTTAGTGTTCGTAATCTATAGCGATCAAGTTTTATCCTGGCAGAAAGATATTTGAAGCCTGCATTACGAGCAATTTTGTATCCATCAGCGGAGGGGACCAGAGGCTTCTGATGTAGATATCGTGGAAGGATATGGTAGCGCTGGCACCTCTGGTTGAAGGCTAAGTGTTGGCAGAGACAAGCGATCTTTTTTGCTGTCTTGATGTATCGCCGAGATGCTTTCAATGCTTCTACTCCATATAGTTTGTTTAATAATGAGAAAAAGACCTGGGTGTTTGGGTAGATTAGTGTTTTCAATATTCATTTTATTTCACCAAACAAAAATATATATTAACGCCAAACGTTTCAATAGTCAGAGCGACTATCTTCGTCAGTGGCTTAAATAATAAAAGTAAAAGTAAAAAAGCTTCTATTTATACTACACGCTAAGGTACAAAGTTCAACAATACAATAAACAATCTTCATTCCTGCACGCGTTGCGTGGGCGGGCTGCTACGTATGCAGTGCTTTGATGTTATGCATCTTGGCATGTATAGCGTGGGTGGGCTGCTTTACATGCATATTAGACCGTAATGTAAGGTAAGTTCCAGGGAGAGGACCCTTCTCACGGTTGATAGAAGGACACTTGTTGTTGATGTGCCAAGATTCAAGGATGATTCTTTGCCAGAGGAAAGGGTGGTGAGCTAGGATACGAAAATGTAGTAGTACATCAAGGAGAGGTGGGTGAATGGTAGGTCCAGCCAACAATATATCATTTAGGGAGACTCCAGTAGAAGACTTGGCTGAAGCATCAAACACAGCTCTAATCTTTGTGGTTGTGCTCGACTCCTTTTTACTGCATGCATGGGAAGATAGAAAACGTCTTGTAAAGACTTCTACAGATCATCCAAGGGAACTAGTTCAGCATGCCCCTTCTCAAAGTATTCATTCATCACAGAATCAAACTGCTCCTTGGCATATAGAGATCGTTCCAATGAGAGGAATCTTTTCACAGCCTGAGATGTGGATTCACCCAATGACTTAGCATGTGGTTTCTTGGGCAGAAGAACAATGAAACAACCATCTTCTGATTGTGAGTGATTGTCTTTGAAATGTTGCACAACTAATCGCTCTTCTGGATTGAGATAGGATTGATCCTTTGGACATTCCTCAATCTCCCAGAACTTTCGCAACAAATCATCTCCAGTTGCGATGGAAACATGATGAGAGGCAATGGAGTGACTTGAGGCATAGACATCGAGCTTTCCAGCAAGGACCCAACCAAAGTCTGTCTCGAATTCAGATGGAGAACCATGAGCACCAGTCCGCCGGCCCTGACATAGAACTTCAACAAAGATGTCAACTCCCAAAAGTATGTCTATTATTCTGGGGAGACCAAAGTGTGGGTCTGCTAGGGAACGCCCTGCAAATGTCTCCACTTCAAATCAAAAGAAATGAGGTGAAGTGGCAGGTCACACGTCACACGAGGTACAACAACAGCTGTCACATTGAATTTCTTTGAAGAAGAACGAACAGCAGATATAATGAGACTAGCGACAGCTTGGTGAGGAGAGTTGTGAGAGAGACCAGAGATGCCTGAGATTTGCACACCTTGTTGTGAGCATGGAACACGCAGGCTTTGAGACAAACGCTCCGATACAAAGGAGGCTGACGAGGCAGAGTCAAGAATGGCTCTAGCTTTTATGGAGGAACCTTCAGGAGCATCAACCAAGACAAGACAGATTATGAGCAAGGATTTGGAAGAAAGTCCAGTTGCAGTATATGACACAACAGATTGAGAAGTACTAGTGGTACCAGTGGAAGTTGATGCAGTATCCTTATGTTCTAAGTGTAACAAGATATGATGTGGCTTCTGACATTCCCTGCATTGATGCAGAGATGTGCACTCCTTCATAAAATGCCCTGGTTAGAGACAATTCATGCAAAGGTGGTCCGACTTCAATGTAGAAACCATCTCTTCGTGAGGTGGTGACTTGAATTGCAGACATGTGAGACTTACAAATGACACAGTTGCGGTTTGTAGAATTCACAGTACTGGCTGTAAACGAGGTCATTGACTTTCCAGCATTAGAACCCTTTTCACTAAGTGATCTTCAACTCGAGAGACTCTCTTATGGTCTGAGATTGAAGCTTCAGAAGCTTGGGCCAAAGGTTAATGAACTCAAGGAGCCTCTAATAGTGAGCACGTTGACCGAGTCTTGACTGTTACTTTTGCCACTCAAACATGGTATTAGTATCTAGCTTGAGCTCAAGCACAGATGTGATAATGGAACCAGATGGCTAATACTCCATTGCCTTGAGAGCTCGGAGATGTTGTTGAACGACATCATAGAGTCGGTGGAGCTCTTTGTCAGTTCCATCTCTGAGAGGAGTGGCCTCAAGGATCATACGAACATGTATCTGGTGGATGAGCCGTGGGCGATCATAGCATGCCTTCAGGCTTTTAATGGCTTCAGAATAGCAATCGCCAGATTTAGATAGACCTTCAATGACACCCTTTGCTGTACCATCCTTAGTCGAATGTTGCATCAGACAAAACAGATCGGCTATGAATTGAAATAGAGAATTGCTCCCAAAAGGTCCTTCAGTTTATGATGTTCCTATCAAACTTAGATATGTCCAATTTGGGCAGTTTACTCCCTTGCTATCGGTGAGGGTAGAGTTGAGTCAAGGGCTTGACCAGATGTGAATACCAACCTTTTGATTTTAAGAGAGCAGTCAAACAGCTCCTTATCAAGTTGTGTTTGTGAGGTATAGAGCTGATCGGATTCCTGTATACACAAGGTATAAAAGAAAGCTACGGAAGTCTCCCAATTCAACCTCGAGATCACGAAGTTGCTCTTCATATTGACGAAGAAGACAAACATCATCAGGTCCTCCAGACAAGGAGCCAATACTTTCATTTACAGTAAATAAATTTCTTCCAAGGCGAACTAACCTTTGGGAAGCTATCTTACGAGGACCAAATTCGGAGGAGGAGTCACAGACTATAATCAGCCGCTTAATATGAGTGGACAATGTGGCCATCTCGTCATCATGTCCATCTAGAATGTTCTGCTCTTTGAGCGTATTTTCAATGTCGTCGATGAGATCGATGAGTGCATAGTGATGAAGCTTGAAGTCGGAGTCTAGACTGTCCAGTTCTGCGACATCTATTGCGCGAGATCAAGGGGGGCGGGCTGATCAGCTTTGCTCTCCAAATCCTTCAGAGCAGTGAAAAGTCAAGTTATCGATGCATGAATGACACCTCGTCTCTTCCTAAGTGTAGTAGGATCTTGAGCCATTATTTTTTTATCAACAAGGTGAAAATTGGAATCAAAAATGAAGGTGCTAAGTAAGCACGTGGTTGAATATGAAAGGATGAATACGACAGAGATAGCTGAGTTTTGAGAGAGAACCATCAAACTATCCATGTTCTTCCTAGAATCTGGTTCGGTGGACCAATTATGTTGAGTTCTCTCCCAGATTGAACAAGACACAAAAATTGACATTCAAAAAAAACTCTTCTTTCAAAAGTGTGTGTTTCCAATTAATTAAGAAAATGATAATTAGTATAAATGATGGCAAACTGGAAATGAATGATAATACATGAACAAACTATAATGAACATTAACACCCCCTTGTAATGGTTATTCATATATACTCACTAGTGTTGACAGGTTCACTCACTGGACAGAGGCTCTGCCCTTAGTTGATATAACAGCTGCAAAAATCACCAGAACATTTGTAAGTAGATGGATTTCACGTTTTGGAACACCTTCCACTATCACAACTGACCATGGATGACAATTTGAGTCCATGCTCTGGTATCATCTCGTGGAACTATTGGGTTGTGCCCAAGTATGTACTACAGCTTATTATCCTATTTCAAATGTTATGGTTGAACGTTTCCACAGACAGCTCAAAGGAGTGTTTAAGGCATACCCTAATTCAACTCAGTGGAGGACTGCTATTAAACAGGACTTACTCTGTTCAATACTAGATAGGTCATGTGTGCTAGTATATTAGCATAAATCAGATGGCATTTCTTAGTAAGTACTTACATCTAGCTAGTTTGGTGTGTCACAGTCTATGCTTACACATCTCTAGTAATCCCTATGTTTTTCATAACTCAATAAATGTACGAAACAACCTTGATATATGTGACCGTAATTGCGAAAAGAGCACCAAAGTCGGGATTTGAGTACTTTTAGTTTTTGTGTAGGCTACAATCTACGTTGTCTTGGCTAATGAATGGCGTTCCCGTAATGGATTGGACTTTGCATTTTGAAGGTACAGTATGTCAAATTCCGTCACTAAGAGATAGTGTTTTTATAGAAAAAAAAGCATTTTTTAAATTTTCTGTATACTCGTTCGTTTATGTGAAATGACATGACTTAACCACAATACCTCGTACGATGGTTTTGACCAGAAGATGCTAAGAAAAGCTTCTCTCTCTTGTAAGTTACCTACCTTATGGCACCAAAGGTACTGTTAAAACAGGTAATAATCATAAAATAATATGGAGTTAATTGATTTTGTTCATGTGACAAATAATTGGGTGGCACTGTTAACTATCTCTATACAAAGGTTCGTTTTATTTTCAAAAGTATTCACTAAGCTCTGTGTGTTTAGATGTAATGCTTAATGCCTAGAGAAGTGATTGATGATTTTAATTATGACTTAAAGTGGAGGGTAAAGAAGTTGAAATCTTCTTGCTATTGGGTGGTTCTTAAAAGAACCGTTTAACATGAGTAGATGTTGAGTATAAGAAGTGTAGAATTAGTTTTCTTCTACTTGTTTACAAGAATGACGATTGTGACCAGCTCTGCCACAGTTACCACACTTCCACACGTCTTAATCTCTTAGTAGGTGGAGCATCTAATAGAGGAGGAGGATGAGATGATGGTATAGTATGAGAGGTTGTTGGAACTGGTACTGAAGTTGTTGATTCTTAAAGATATGATGGTATAGGACACTTCAAATCCATAGATCTTTCAGTACAAAAAGGACGTACTTTTACGTAAAGATACAGCTGTGTCTCTGGAGATAATCCTCGTGCTGAACTAATGATGGAAGATCAGAGATATTTGGTTCCCACAAAGGATCTAGATGCATATCTAATTTTCTCTTCACTGTCACTGTATAACTTACAGATGACCTCTCCTGGATGTTTCTGCTGAAAATTTAAATTCATGTAAGTTTTTAATGTTTTGTATCTTTTTGAAGTGAGGTGAGAGATATGTCTGCCAGTCGTAAGTTGGTATGAGAACTTTTGGTCCTTTTGTGCACCAACTAGTCTGGCATGGTTGATATAGCCAGACTTGTTAACGACATTGACAATATCACTAAGACATTCAATATTCGTTCTCTGATAACGCTGCTTGACTAACCCAAAACATGAATCAGGTGTGAATTTTGTATGACCAACCACCATGAATGACAAAGTAATGGAATGACTTAAGCCAACCATAATTCTACATTGAAGGTACTATTAAAAAATAGCAATAGTTAACAGTAGTTATTATAATTATTTGAGACATACATACCTGCATGACTGTGTTGTTCTTATTTTGGACAACACAGTTGTCAGCATGTAACTGTTGATCCATTTCTCCTAGTCTTAGATTAGAGAAATAGTCATGCAGCAAGCTGGCAACAGTATTAGAGCCTTTTCCAGTGTCAACAGCGAGATATGACATAGTTTACCTACAGTCAAGAGTAAGTATAAGTTAGTAACAAAATTAATTATGAATTTACCTGCCTAGGTAGCCCTTCAGAGTAAACTCCGAAAATGCTACATTTTCAGGTGTGAGGAAATAGATGGGTCCAGGTTTGAGTGGATTAGAGGGATAATGAACTTGTTGAGGAAAGTCAAAACTTGTGTGCACAGTGATATCCAAAGAGAAAGGAGAGCCAATCAAAGGTGGAGAGTACTTACCATCAGGAAATGTAAATGTCCTTTTCAGGTCTTCTCTGCTTTTAGTACATTGTAACTTGTACTGTGATCTCTCCATTTGAGCTCTTTCTAAATGAGCTATGGCTTGTTGGATTGCCTATTAAAGGTAAATAAAACTGTAGTATAAAATATTTAAGTTTACTTGTTGTTTCACACTCTCAGATAGATTAGTTGTAATGCTGATAGTTCTGTTATTTCTCTGGCATATCCAGCAAAAGGTCAGGTTTTGGTTTTGTGATGAGGATATGAGAGAGAAACTTCTTCCAAATTTTACAAAAGCTGTGATAACCTGCAGTATGAATGTATAAAGGACCTACTCGCCTTGATCTACTACTCTCTCCAAACTGATCGTTTGGTTGTATTAGTTGGTAGTAATTGAATGTCCATTCTTTTATATCCTGGTATTTGACTTGGGAGGAGTATTCATTAGTCTCTACATAATTCTTAATGTATGTGACACAGTGGACGAGCTCGTGCATTGTAAACCCATTGTGTTGTCTACGATTACAATTCTCATGTGATACCCAGACATTATCCAATCACCTCCTACCTATTCCATGCAGAAAAAGGAAAGTAGTTCGGCAAGTTTGAATGCCTTGATGGTAATAAGACATTCTTGTCTTCTTTCGAGTAATAGATTTCTGATGGCTACGTTGGACTAACAGAGACTGAGAGTTTGTAGCCATTATCTGTCCTAAAAGGACAAGATCAAGAGATAAGCGGTCTAACTCTTGACATTGGCTATGGATGTTACTTACATGGTCTGGAGTAAAAGCTGTACTGCAGGGACCTCCATAGTCAAGGTGTATCCACATCCACTTTGAGTGAAGTTTGCCACCTTATCTTCTTCTTCTACATTATGTATTGTCCCTTCATAGATCACCTCTTCCTCCCTTTCAGTTAACAAGTTGTCTCCATTAAATGCTCTAATGAACATAGATAATACTTTTTAACTACATAATAGTTCTGTTACCTTCAATGTCAGAAGTAGTGCCGAGGTCATCAGTAATGACAGAGTCTTCAGAGTCCTTTTCAATGATGCTATCCCAATTATGGCTGTTATTTCAGGATAGTTATAACAGTCATAATTATCATATTCATCTTCGTCACTATTTATTATTCAAAGTTTATGTATTCATTTTTTATCAATTTTACTGTGTGGGTTCGGGTCCTCCTCTTTGTGCGATTCATCAAAAAAATTCTTCAATAAAAGCTTCTAGTTTTGCCTGGTCACTGTCATTGAGATGTGACAAACAAAGTTCATTTAGAGCCTTAGTGATGGAGCATTTCTTGCTATTCATTTTCAAAGGAATGTGGCTGTAAAATTGTTTGTGTCTTGAGTAGTGTTACCATAGAAAATTTGGCGTACTTCCGTTTATTAATTTGAACATTAATCGCGTCATTTATCATTCATTTAAACGCGAGCAGAACTAGGACAACAAAACTTACCATAACTCAAGAACCACAGCGTTTTCAGTGACAAACAACACATCAACTTATAGCTTGAACATTGTAGAATATAGTATTTAAAAAATCAAAATTTCAATAAAATAAAAATATTTGTGGTTTTTAGCTTGTACTAAAAATTACATAATAGCGACTTTGGTGCTATTTTCGCATCTACGGTCACATATACAGTATCACATATAGAGTTATACTGATGTATGAAACTCACATAACAAATTCAATATGTTAAGTGCCATATCACTTTTATCAGTGTACACTCCTTGCATATATCATTACAATACTTTATATTTTATCTTAATTATATAGACTCATAACTACATGTTGAAGGACAATCTATGATATATGACATATTTATGTAATATATTTATTATCATTTGTTACAAACAAAAGGATATAAATTTGCTAGATTTCACTGACATGAGTACTGTTGTTGGCGTTCATTTAGTGTCAACAAATTATTCTCACTAGCAGTGTAGCTTTATAGATAAACTTTCCCATTTCTGACTGGTACACAATGGTGCATGGAGAGCCACAGCTGTTACATTACCATCATAAATATATATGGCATACATCAAGAGTATAATGTGTTCTTGGGTAAGTATGACTTTATTCCACAACTGTCTTTTTAGTGGTCATGAGCTTGAATATAATGTTGACAGAAACATTGATCAACTTGCACATTTGTTACTAGATTCATCAACATTCTATAATATGTGATCATATATTATAATATACTTTAAAGCACCTCTAACATTTTGCATGGCTAAACCTATTTTTAAATTTCTAATTACTTTTAAGCTATCGCTTTAATTAAATTACTGCAGTATATTACATCATGTTACTGAATACAGACTGCACTGTATTTTTACCTGATAAAGCATTACTTGTAAAAAAATTAAAAATGTCAGCTCAGTATCATATCAGATAGGTACTGTGATTGTAGCAACTGCTATGAGTTAGTTTACAATAATAAATGAAACAATGCTATGAACACTCCTCTACCAGAGTAGGTATGAAACAGCAAGCAAAGTAGCATGATAAGAGTAAAACAAAGAACTTTGATGTATATTTGGATGGTAATGCATAGCTCACTATGAAGACCAATGTATTTAGTTCCATGACAAACTATCATATATGAACAATTTTTGTGGTTTTCTATAATATAGCAACTGTTGTAGAAGAGAATGGCATTGGAAATTACGCTAAAACCATGCCATTATTAAAATCAAACCACAAATGTAAGACTATTTGCTAACACCACACCCCTCATCAACCTTCAACAGGCACAACTAATACCTACTTTGGGTGTGGCTTATTTTGACCACACCTCATACTTCAAGTAATGACCTATGACATAAATAGCTGACTTCAATCACCACACCTACTTATCAAGCTTCAGTAGACACACCTACTAACTGTTGGGTGTGGCTTATTTTGACCACCTTCATATTTTAATTAATGCTCAAGATCAGACCAGAATAGCCCTGGGATGTATGGGAATGGAAATGAGATTGCTAATAAATTGCTTATGTATTCATTAGCCCTTTCTGAATAACATACTCACCTTAGTCCTTTGCTCTAGGGGATAAAATAATTGTATAATGCTTTAATTACAAGTATACACTACCAATTTGCGACTGTCAAATGTATCACTCTCAAATGATATCTACACTTTATGACCTTATGTAAAGTACTAGAAACTTACTTTCTCAGCATAGTGATAGATGAATATGTTGAGGCAGTGACCCTCAACCTAAAGATCTGTAGAAAAAGTGCAAGAAAAGAAGAAAAAATATGAAATAGTATGTAGTAAAAATTATAAAATAAAGCAGACATTAGTGTTACCTCCAACTTACAACCACACATCGATTCTAGACACCAATAAATGCTGTATAAGTAAAACAAAAGATGAAGTAAGAATGTGGCATAAACTCATAAGTTAGCTGATTGTACATTACAACTTACATGCACAAATAGAGAGATGAGTGAGTGTCTTGAGGGCAGTGATTCAAAATGTAAAGATCTGTAGAAAAATGTTGAGAAAAGGAGAAAAGATAGAAATAGTATAATTATATAAATTATAAATAAAGCATACATTATTATCACCTCCCACTTACAACCACACTAGATCCATGATTCCAAAGATGCTATATAAATAAACAAAAAAAGGATTGGCATAAACTTTAAGTTAGCGGATTGTACATTACAAACATAACCCTCAGATAGAGAGATGAGTATGTGTCTTGAGGCAGTGATTCCCAACCTAAAGTTTTTATATATAAAAAAGAAGTAATTATACAATATAGGACTATGATAATATATTGACAGTATATCATTTGAAAATAGTACATTGACGGGTATGAATTACTATTATAATGTATTACAATCTTTGTATGAAATAAGAAAACTTACACTTTATGTGGACTTTGTGTGTGTGTGACTCAAAGATAAAAAGAAATATAATGTTATGTCATAGAGTATTATTACGATTTACTAACAGCATATTAAACTATATGTACCTTTAATAATCCATAATATACCAGCATAACAAAATGTCCAGGTTGTTTCACCAGTACATAATATAGGCACATAGTAAACGGCCTACCGAATAAGAAATCATATCTTCATTGACTATAAATTGAGTGTCATTACATTGTGTTATCATTTTATATCTTCTAGTAGCACTCATAAAACACATGAAAAGTCTGGTATTTACTACACTGCATAAAGCTGCTTATAAAAAAATAATCAATATTTGGAAACCTTTCATTGTTATCCAGAGATAGGACTACTACAATATCCTATGAAGAAAGAAGAAACACAGCATAGTGAGTGACAAGAAGCTTACTTGTTAAATTCTTTTTTTTTTACCCAAGGTGCTTTTACTATCAGTAGCACTTAAATACTGTTTGATTAATATACAAATAATCACACTATATAGATTTGTGTACCTTATATAATATAATAGTTGACATTATTATGTGTAATAAAAGTACTGCTATAAACCACGAGCTATCCTTACAAAACAAATAATGAGTAAATGTGAAAATTGACTAACCTCTTATCTGTAGTCTTACTGTAGTCTGAGAATATACATTGAAAAAGAATTAAACAACTTTAAAATGAATAGATAGTTAAAATATATATACACATCAGACTGTTTATACTGACACAGACATTTGGTTAATCCGATTTATAAACTCGTACAAACTGTATACACAGTGAGAGGACACAAGATTAAATATACAACACTCGTACATATTCTTCTCTATTCAGGAGTTAACATATAAACCTGTCTATGTATTGTGCTTCATTAATCCTGTGAACTAGAAATATATCAATCTCGTAAAATAGTACAACCAACTTTAATCTGTCTTCATTTCTTGCAGCTGCAATGTTTTGGAATTCGATATTTTGGCGGAAACTGTACACGCTCAAAGATTAGTAGTATACAAACGTAGTATACTGAGTCAGTATACCATACAACTCAAGTGAACATGTACTGTTTGGCGCAGAACTATTAGATTACTGACATTACTACTGTAAGAATTGAAGAAGGATTGAATGTCTCTTGTACTACCTACAAATCAATATGTTTTTAGTTCACAGGTGTTAATGAAGTAGAATTCATATAGTCAGGTTATATCCTATTTTCTGAGTAATGAAGCGTTATGTAAGACTGTTGTATACTTAATCTTGCATTCTCTCATGTGTATCACAGTTTCTTCTTAGTTTATAAGACTGCTTAGCCAAATCTCTGTAAAGTAGAATAGTATGATCTCTAAATATATTTGTAAAAATCCATTGTACTTAATGTTGTTCAATTTTTTGTCAGTGTATATTCTCAGACTACAGTTAGACTAGAGATAAAAGGTTAGTCACTTATCATTTTACTCTTACTGGGTTAATAATAGGCTCATAGTTTATAGCAATAGTTCATTTGTGCTACCTTATCATATGGTACATGTATCAATTGGGTAATTTGGTAATTGCTAAATTGTGTTTACTTATGAGTTTTATGGCACATATTTTTATTATTTTATTATTATTTTATTTATATAGCAGCATTGGTGTCTAGGATTATGTGTGGTTGTAAATTAAAGGTAATAATAAATATTCTTTATTGTTAATTTTTATTATATATTATTTCATATATGTTTTTCCACAATTGACGTTGGAGGACACTGCCTCAAGACACTTATTTTTCTCTAAATTGAGGGTGTAAGTTATATACTTTGCAGAAAATATAAAATGAAGTATAGTCATGTGAAAATGGTTATGTGACAGTTGCAAATTTGGG